>NC_136954.1:69639908-69674908 GCF_032717465.1 Coenobita brevimanus | reverse complement strand
TTCCCCTGACAGCTGTTTCTCACATCATCGAATATTGTCTGTATGTCTCTTATCTCTCCTCTTATCTTCTCTCCTTCCTCCATCTCTTCTTTTCCTCCCTCCCTCCCTCCCTCCCCTCCTTGCCTCTCGTCTTCCAGTTGTTTATCCCGTAACACTTGCCTCATACTTGACTCTGGTAAAATCAAGTGCATTTTGGGTCTTATTGCACCTTGTTATTAGGGTCATTATTGCCTATATTATGTCTTTTTGTTTATGCCTTTATGTCCATTTATTTGTGTTTGTACTTAGTGACTGCGTGTGTGTGTGTGTGTGTGTGTGTGTGTGTGTGTGTGTGTGTGTATTTACAGTAGCTAGCTGATAGAAAACGAGTTGCCATTTTTATTGAAGAAAACTAAAGAAAAGGGTTAACTCTTCTGTTCCCATCATATGCCCTCTAATATTTGTTTTTTTTTTGTTTGTTGTTTTTCCAGGTAAGGGCTGTGAAGGGAATGCGTCACGGTGTGGAGGGAGGCAAGTACGATCTCTCTCTCTCTCTCTCTCTCTCTCTCTCTCTCTCTCTCTCTCTCTCTCTCTCTCTGTATGTATGTATATATATTCTCTTATTTTCTCTTCTCATTTCTCCTTTTTTTTTCTCTTCCATTTTCATCCTCGTGTCTTACCTTCTTCTTGTATTCCTTCTTATTCTTCTCGGTTTGTTTATCTCTTTTCGTCTTTTCTCCCCCGTTTTCCTCCCCTCACTTCTTTCCCTTGTTCTTCGCCCTCTTCTTGTCCTCCTCACTCTTTTTTCCTCTTCTCCCCATCCCCCCTTTATTCGTCTTCTCTTCTTCCTCCCCCCCACCCTCCTCGCCCCCGTCTCCATGTCTTTCCCCTTCTCTCATCTCTTCATCCTCTCTCGCCCCCGCTTCATCCCCCTCCATTCCTCTTTTCTTCCTCCTACCTCTCCTCATTTTCCCCTCTTCTTTCCTTCCTCCCCCTCCTGTCCTCTTCCTCCCCCTCCTCTTCTCCTCTTCCTCCCCTCCTATCTCCCTGTCCCTCCCCCCGTCCCACCACGCAACACCCCTTCCTCTCCTCGTACCCCCCCTTCCCCTCCTTTGGGCTATTTCAGGCGCAGAGTGAGTGTTGATTGACCCTACTTTCTTCCTCTCCCCTGTCTTCATTCTTCTTTCCTTTTTCTTCACTCATCTTTATCATCTTTCTTCATTGTTTGCTTCATTTATCATTTATTGGCTTCCCTCTTTCCTCCTTTATTTTGCCCCTCTGTTTTCCACATTCTTTCTTCCTTCATCCTTTTATTCATTTCCTTCCTTTTATGCTCCCTGTCTTCTTCATTCTTTTCTTCTTCTTATTCAACCTCGTTTTGTTAATCTTCGTTTGTTTAGTTCTTCCCTCCGTCCTTCCTCTGTTCATTTACTATATATATATTTTTGCTTTTTCCTCATGCTTCCCTTAATTCATCATTCATCTTTTTATTTTCTATATATTTTCTTCCGTTCCCCTCCATTCTTCATCCTTCGTACCCCACGTTTCCTCCCTGTTGCTCTCTCTCTCTCTCTCTCTCTCTCTCTCTCTCTCTCTCTCTCTCTCTCTCTCTCCCTCTCTCTCTCCTTTTTTGTCACGTTCTACCTCTTCCTCTGCGCCTTATCCTCATCTTTTTTTTCTTTTTTCCTAACATTATTACCCATCTTCCCTCTTTTCTTACCTAATTTCCCGTTTCGTCTTCCTCTCGCGTATTTGTCTTCCCTCCTCTCTCTCAGTCTCCTCCCTATCATTCCTCTTCCTTCCTCTCTCCATCTCTTTCCTTTCCTCTTCCTTTCTCTCAGTCTCTTACCAGTCCTCTTCATTTCTCTCCTTTCTTTCCATCTCTTACTTGCTATTCCTCTTCCCTTCTCTCCTTTCTCTCAATCTCTTACCAGTCCTCTCCCTTTCTTTTCTTTCTCTCAATCTCTTGCTTACCGTTCCTCTTCCTTTCTCTTCTCCTTTCTCTCAATGTCTTCCATATCATTCCTCGTCTTTCTTAGGTCTATTTTTTCTTCCTCTCCCGTCATCATTCCTCCTTTCCATATTTCTCCTTTCTTTCCTCATCATCCTTCTTCCTCTCCCATCATCCTGCATTGCATCTTTCTTTCCTCATTTTTCTCCCTTCCTCTATACTCATCCTCTTTTCCTTTCTTCTCCCTCTTCCTTCATCTTTCATCTCTTCTCTCCATTTCCGTCCCTCCTCTCTACCTTCTTCTTCCCTTCCATTACCCTCTCTTTCACCCTCGCATCTCTCATTCCTCCCTTCATTCTTGTTTTATTCTTCTTCGTTGTCACTTTCACAACGGGACTCGTCTTTCACCTCCTCCCCCCCTTACCTACGTCACCCCTTTCACATATCTCCCAGGATCTCCCTCCAACACTCCTCCACCTCCCTCCAACACTCCTCCGCCTCCCTCCAACACTCCTTCACCTCCAGCATTCCCCCACCCCCCTCATATCCCCCCAATCCCTCTCCCTTCTTTTCCTCCCAACATTTCCTCTGTCCTTTCACCCGTCCCCCATTCCCTCTCAACCTCTCCCACCCCTTTTCTTCCTTCTCCCTCTTTCCTCCCTCTCCCCCCTTTTCTTCCTCTTCTCTCTTTCCCTCCCTCTCCTCCTTTCCTCCCCCTCCCCCTCTTTTCCTCCCTCTCCTCCTCCCTCCCGCCTCCCAGGCATCTATTTTCAGGGTGGAGTGAGTGTTGATTGACCTTTCAGTGGTGTGAGCTATTCCAGGGGCTTTTATAAAATACACCGGGATAGATACAAATAGACGGATAGACGCGGGCAAGTAGGAAGCGGAGGGGAGAGAGGGAGGGGGGGAGGAGAGGGGGGTATATATATACTGTATATATGTGTGTGTGTGTGTGTGTGTGTGTGTGTGTGTGTGTGTGTGTGTGTGTATAAGTGGGGCAAAGATGGAAATGGGGAAAGGATAACATTGAGGGAGGGAAAGGAGAGGGGAGGAGAAAAGAGGATGGTTTGGGGGTGGGGGGAAATGAGGAAAGAGGGATTACGAAAGTGGGTTAGCTGGAAGGAAGAGGGACGGAGGGAACATGGGAAGGGTTACGAAAATAGGAAGCGAGAAAGAGAGAGAGAGAGAATGAATTATGACCTAAATTACTCCATCTAGTATATAATCCAAATGAATGATAATCCTGACAGACATATCTACTCTCTCTCTCTCTCTCTCTCTCTCTCTCTCTCGTCTCTCTCTCTCTATACACACACACACACACACACACACACACACACACACTTGTATTTGTGCGCAAGTGCTTTCGTGCGCCTTCTTATCTATGTTATTTTTCTGACTATTTCATCATCATCATCACTGCCACGTCCACGACCTTTTGTTGTTCCTGCCTTCGTGCCTACCTGCCTACATTCCTGCCTGCCATCTTTCCTGTCTTCCCGCATTCCTGCCTCATATATTTTTATCATGTCTGCTACGGCTCTGGCCTTCACCTCACTTCCTTCTTTACTGTTTTTCTTTTTTGACGTTTTCCTGTCTTGATATGCTTTTCCGTTACTCTCCTGCCTGCCTGTTGGTCTGCTTTAACCTCCCTGCCTGCCCACCTACCTACCTACCTACCTGTCTGCTTTGTTGCCTTTGTTTCAGAACTGTTGCGGTAGTTATAGCCTGTCCTATAACAAACAGCCTCAGAAGGACCAACATATATGTTTGTGGTTGCTTTCCTCTGTACCCCCATGTGCTCATTAATCTGCTTACCTTCCTACCACCCTACCTGCCTACCTACTGTATGCTTCACCTGTTCTGCTTCATCTGTCCTTGTAACTCATCTGCCTCCCTACCTATAGCTGCCTCACCAACCAGTGTTCGTCTGCCTACCCACCCATCCACCCACCTACCCACTGTCCACTCCTACCCACTTACCTATCCCCCCCCCTCCACACCTTCCGCCCCACCTGTCTGCCTGCCTGCCTGTCTTCCTGCATTCCTGTCTGCCCGCTCATATAAATAGCCGGTGTGACCTTGCTCCACGACACCTCACACACACACACACACACACACACACACACACACACACACACACACACACACACACACACACACACACACACACACACACACACACACACACACACACACACCTGACCTAACTTATCGACTCAGAAGGGGGGAGTGGTCGGTGGTTAGAGGGTGGATTCACTGTGGTTGTGGTTGGTTGATGGGTTGGGGGAGAGGTGGGTGGTTTGGTTGGGTAGGTTGGATGGAGGGTGGGCTCGTGCGTTGGTTGGTTGGGGAGAAGGTCGGTAAGTAGGTGAGTTGGTTAGTTGGGAGGTAGGTAGGTAGTTAAGTAGGTATGTGGATAGATAGGAACTAGTAGGTAGGAAGGAAAATTGATTGGTTGATTGGTGGAGATGTCTAGAAGAGAGGGATGTTGGTGGATAGAGGAGGGGGGGGAGTCTGGTAGAAGGGTGGGTAGGTAGTGGGGAGGGTAAGTAGGTAGGTCGGTAGGTAGGTGGAAGAGGGGTTGTTAATCACGGTGTAATCTTATCCGACTTAAGCCTATCAAGGTACTTTCATACTGATCCACTCACCTACTTACCCACATACCTACCTACCCACTTACCTGCCTACCCATTTACCGACCTGCCTACCTACCCACATTCATGTCTATCTACCAGCCAATGTGTGGTATGGCTTTAACAGTCTGTCTTCCTGTCTGTCTCGTATTTTTGTCTGTCCTTCCCTACCCAAGGCCTTGTCCCCACCTACCTGCCTACCTTACGTACGTTCATTACCTGTCTATCTATCAGTATGCAGAACGGCTGGATAATATAGTACCTCTATACCATATCTATCTATTTGTCTGTCTGTCTATTAGGCTTTATGTATCAGTCTTTAATATCTATCCATCTGTATCTATTTGTGTGTAGTATCAATATATCTTTCTCTCTATCTCTCTCCCCATCTACCCACCATCCCACGACCCTCACACACACACACACACACACACACACACACACACACACACACACACACACACACACACACACACACACACACACACACACACACACACACACACACACACAAAATAAAACTAGTGACCCTAATTATGGTGATATTTTTAACTGGCCATCTTTGGAGACGAATGGACTTGTCAGCGAGGAGGGGAGAAAGAGAGGAGAGGGAAAGGAGGGAGAGGAGAGGGAAGGGAGAGGTGGAAAGGAGGGGAGGGATAATAATTGAGGTGAGATAAAAGGGGAGAGAAGGGATTGAAATGGGATGGGGAGGGTGGAGAAAGATAGTAATGGAGTGAAAGGGGACAGGGAGTGGAGAGGGAGAAAGGAAGGGAGAGGAAAGAGAAGGGATTGAGGGAGGAAGAAGGCATGAGGAGGAGGACAGGAGGGTTGGGAGAGTAGAAGAGGGGAAAGGGAAGGTTAGAAAATAATGGAATGAAAGGAGAAATGGAGATGAGGGGGTTAAAAGAGAAGGGGAAGGAAATTGAATGGAGGGAGGAGGAAAGGAAAAGGAAGTAGAAGGAGATGAAGGAGAAGGGAAGGGAGGAAAGGAAAAAAAGATGAGGGATAATGGAGAGAAAGGAGGAAATGAAGAAAGATCAGGTATAATGGAGAGAAAGGAAAAGGGATTAGAGAAGTGGAGGTAGGGGAAGTTTATATTAGGAAGGGAAAGGTGGGGAGAGGGAGGCGTTGTTTGGAAATATTAAACAGTGCGAAGGAGAGAGAGAGAGAGAGAGAGAGTTGATGGAAGGGAGGAAAACAATGGATGACTCCCTTTGTCCTCTGGCCTGTCCATTCCCTAATTGCTCCATCCTTGCCTCCAACCACCCTTCCTTCCTTCCTTCCTTCCTTCCCCCTTCCTTCCTAGCGTCTGGTAACTCTTCTTCATTTTCCTCCTTCCGTCTTTCCATCCTTGTATCGTTCCTTTCTTCATTCATTCATTCACTCATCCACTCTGCATCTAGTCACTGTTCCTTCCTTTCTTCCTTCCTTCCTTCTTTCCTTCCTTCCTTCATCCTTCATACCTGTTGCGCTCTTTTGTTGTCCCATTTTTCCTTCCTTCCTTCCATTCATCCATCTTTTCCTCATACATTCATTGATTCATCGTTTTCCTAAGTAATGACATCCTTTTCCAGTTCCTTCCATTCATCCATCCTCTTCCTCCTGTATCCTTCTACCTCTAAACCATCCTTCATTCCATCCTCATCCGGAGTAGTGAACCAAATATTATTCTCGCTCCCCCCCCCATTCCTCAACCCCTTCCCCACCTCCCCTATTTCCTACCTCCCCTCACCCTTTCATGACCCCCCCCCCCCGAACTTTCCTCTTGCCCTTTCCCCATTTCCCTCTCCCACCAACCCCCTCTTGCCTCCTCCTCCTCCTCCTCCTCCTCCACCTTCTCCTTTTCTCTCATACCTCCTTTTGCCTCCCCTCCCCTCCCCTCCCCTCCCTTCCCTCCCTCCCTCCCTCCCTCCCTCCCTCCCTCCCTCTTTCCTCCTTCCCCTTCCTGCCATCCCCGTCTTATCTTCCCCTCTCTTTCCTCATCTTTCTTTCCCTTCTCCCTCCCCTTCTGTATTTCCCCCCCCCCTCCCCTCGCTGCACCTCCATCATTTCTGAAGGTGAAACTTGCCACATGTGTTATGCTTGAAGGGACTCTCGCTTTAATGAGAGAGAGAGAGACAGACAGACAGACAGACAGAGAGAGAGGTAGGCCTATTGACGAGGGGAAATGATAATGAGGGAAGGTGAGGCGGAAGAGAGAGAGAGAGAGAGAGAGAGAGAGAGAGAGACCAGAAACAGAAAAATGGGGAAAAAATGAAAGGGGGCAGACTAAGATAAAAATGAGAGACAAAGGAAGGAAAGAAAATGCTAAAGGAGAAGGAAAAATGATGATTGGAAGGCAGGAGGGGGCGGGGGCCAGGAGAGAGGAGGGCAAGGAAAAAGGAAAATAATAAGAATGGGATAAGGCGTAAGGAAAGATGAAAGAGGCGAGAGAGAATGGTCGGGAAGGCTTGAGTGTGTGTGTGTGTGTGTGTGTGTGTGTGTGTGTGTGTGTGTGTGTGTGTAAATGTTACTGCGTGAGCTTCCATATTGTAATCGTTGTGTGAATGTGTGTAACTTTTGGCGAGAGAGAGAGAGAGAAATTGAGTGCTTGAGTGTGCCCTAGCTTAATTGTCTTGAGTGTGTGTGTGTGTGTGTGTGTGTGTGTGTGTGTGTGTGTGTGTGTGTGTGTGTGTGTGTGTGTGGAGTAACATTTGCTTCTCAAGTAATAAGACCGAACCGGAGTGACCAAAACAGCCCTTCCGAGCCCCTGAAAGACTAGGATAAAATCTCCCTAAATACCCCTCTCCATAAGGCTCAAAGTCGCCGTTAAGGAATGGTGTGGTTTGCGTCTGTCTTGCAGTGGCCGCCTGAGTTATTATATTCCCGTGTGTAAAAGTTTTATGTTGGGTTGTGTGCTGGAGGAAGGAAGGAAGGAAGGAAGTAAGGAAGGAAGGAGGTGGAGAAACGTAGGGCGGGCCAGTTAAGGAACAGAAAGAAAACAGGAAGTGTGAAAGGAAGGAAATAAGGAAGGAAGGAAAGAAATAATGAAGGAAGGATGTGGGTAAATGCTGGGTAGGTCAATTGAAGGAAGGAATGGAAGATAAACAGGATGTGGAGAAGGGTTGGGTGGGCATTTAAAGGTAGGAGAGAGAGAGAGAGAGAGAGAGAGAGAGAGAGAGAGAGGGGGGGGGCGTAATGGCAGGCAGGTAGATTAAGTAGGTAGACAGGTACGATGTCAGACTGGTTTTTCTTCTTACGCTTTCATTCATTCTCTCTCTCTCTCTCACACACACACACACACACACACACACACACACACACACACACACACACACACACACATTTACATTTATTCCTTATTCCACATTCATTCTTTTCATCGTATTGGACTTTTCTCTTTTTTCCTTCCTATTTTCCCTCTTCCTCCCATCCTGTGTTCTTTACCACCTTTACTTCTGTTAGATCTTTATTTATTTCATTTATTGCATCGTTCTTCACCCCTTCCTTCCTTCCTTCCCCCCTTCCTTCCTTCCTTCCTTCGCTCCTTCCATCCCTTCTTCTTCCCGTCCTTCCTTACGTCTATACCCTACTCTTTCCTTTCCTCTTACCTTCCTTTTTTCCTTTTCCCTCATCCTCCCTCCCTTCCTCCCTCCCCCCCTCCCTCCCCCGCTGTCATTTACATATTCTACCATACTCTCGTGCCTGGGGGGGGGAGGGGGAGAGAGGGAGACGGTAGGAGAAGGGAGGGAAGGAAAGACAAAAAAAAGGAAGGGGGATAAAGAATGAAAAGATGGTTTGGTTGAGGGAATAGATAGGAAAGAGGGATGAATGGAGAAAGAGGGAGAGAGAGAGAGAGAGATAAGAAGCTAGTAAGAAAGGGAGATGGCGAGAAAACTTTATTGGAGAGAGTGGAGAAGAAATAGGATAAAATTGGGTAAGGAAGGCAGACGGAGCAAGGAAGAGTAAATGAGAGAGAGAGAGAGAGAGAGAGAGAGAGATCATAGAAATAATAATGCATGGTATAGAAAACAAAGAAAATAAGAGTAGAAGAAAGGATAAGTGGCGTAGGAAAGAGTAAGAGAAAGAGAGACACGAAAAGAAAGTGAGAGAGATTATCGGAGGAGAAAACCTGTGTGAGAAAGAAATATAAAACAATAAATAGAGCAAGAGAGAGAGAGAGAGAGAGAGAGAGAGAAAATGAGAGAGAGTGAGAGAGGGGACATCAGTATGCAGGAGAGAGACAGCGGGAGAGGTAAGGGCCGACTCTTCCCTATCTTATTTTTCTTTCTCTGGCCTCGATAGATAGATGGATAAATAAAGGGACTGGATAGATTGATAGATGGGTGAATGAATGGATGGATAAGTAGATAGATAGATAGGTGGATGGAGGGATAGATATAGATCGATAAATATACACGTAGACAGGGGGAAGGAGAAGTAGATTGGTTTGGTTAGATGGATAGATAGATAGATTGGTGGGTGGATGGAGGGATATGGATAGATAAATATACCCAAATAGATAATTGGAAGGATTGAATGGTTTGGTTAGGGAGGGATGTGGGTTCGGAACATACATGCCGTCTCTCTCTCTCTCTCTCTCTCTCTCTCTTTTCCTATCCCTTCCTTTCCCTTATTCTTTGTCCTCTTACCCGCCCCTTCCCTCTTCTTTTTTCCTCGTTATTCTTTTCGTAGTGTCTGTCTAACCCTCTCTTCTATTTCCTCCTCCTCCTCCTCGATTCTCTTTCCTCCCTTTCTCCGTTCTTGACCTCTCACCCCTCCTCCTCTTCGTTCCCCGTACCCTCACTCCTGTACAGTTTCTCTTCTCCCTTCCTTCTCCTTCCCTCCTCTCTCCCAGGATTATTTATTTCTCTTCGTCTTCTCTCTTTGTTACCTCCCTTTCCTCTTCCCTCCCCGTCCTTCCTCTCTTCACCTGATTTTTCTCTCTTGCTCCCTTCTCTTTCCCGCCTCTCTTCCATGATTCTCTCTCTTCCTTCCCTCCCCCCTTCTCTTTCCTTCCTTTAGTCTCCTCGTCACTCCCCTCCCCTCTCTCTCACCGTCTTCCATTCCCCCCATTTGTCCCCTCTCCCCATTTCCTAATACTTCCTCCCCACCTCTCCCTACCCTTCCCCCTCCCTCTCCCCCCGTGCACCCCCCACCCCACACACACACAAAGCCAGCCTCAGAATCATCATTATCCGCCAACAATACAGACCACCTCCGTTTTCTCCAGTCCCCCCTCCCACATCCTCTCTAACCCCCATTTTCTTTGCCGCCTCCCCTATCCCTCCCCCGTACTACTTGTTACAGTGGAGATTTTAATTTCTCTCTCTCTCTCTCTCTCTCTCTCTCTCTCTCTCTCTCTCATTCTGGTCATTGTTTTGAGGATGGTAGTAGTAGTAGTAGTAGTGGTGATGGTGGTGGTGATTGTGATTGTGGGCTTAATTGTCATTGAGTAATTTTTTTTATTATGTGGTTGATGGAGTGCTTGTTAGTGGTGATTTTTGTGTGATTGCGGATGCTAGTGGTGATGGTCTTACTTGTGATTGTTGGAGTGTGATTGTCAGTGATTGTGGTGGTTTCGTGTGGTTGTGGGAGGGGATGTAGATGGTAGTTTGAATGTTGCGGTTGTGGATGTTGGTAGTATCGATGGTATGATTGTGGTTGTGTTGGTTTGAAAAGTATGAGTTGGTGGATTTAATTATAATAATGGGTGTGGGTACTGGAGGTGTGTGTGTGTGTGTGTGTGTGTGTGTGTGTGTGTGTGTGTGTGTGTGTGTGTATGTGTGTGCGTGTGTGTGTGTGTGTGTGTGATAATGGATGTAGGTGCTGGAGGTGATTGTTTCGTGTGTGTGTGTGTGTGTGTGTGTGTGTGTGTGTGTGTGTGTGTGAGAGAGAGAGAGAGAGAGAGAAATAATAAACAGTGGCATGCTGAAAATTCTGCCCATATTATCCGCATCGTGATTTTATTTCTAGCTTAAAAAAATATTCAGTTCCCCGAGTCTCGTTCTGTTTTTATAGGTCATCAGAATCTTATAATTGTCGCTGCGATTATTATATTAAATTTTTAGTGGTATATTATAAATTCTGCCATGATTCTAGGTATTATTAGGTATCATACGTTACTACCCCTACCGTTAGTATGCAGGTAACGCAAGTACTAACATCGCCTTCCTTATTGCAGGTAAGCCAGTCGCACCTCACAGCTCACAGGCACGCTGACATCTAGACTAGGGCGGTAGGAGGGTGGGTGGGTTGGTAGGTGTGTAGGTAGGTAGGTAGGTAGGTGGGTGAGATAGTGTGGTAGGGTGAGGGAGGGTGGGTAGGTGGGTGAGGGAGTGTGGTGGGTGAGGGAGGGTGGGTAGGTGGATGGGTAGATAGGTGGGTGAGATAGTGTGGTAGGGTGAGGGTAAGGAAGGATTGGGAGGAAAGGCTAGACGGAGAGGGGGAAGGGAGTAGTGTTTGGGAAGATGGGAGTGAGTGGGTGGGGGAGTGAAGGAGGGATTGGAGGGTTGATGGAAGGGGAGAGAGAGAGAGAGAGAGAGAGATTTTCACTGCTTAATGCCCAAGCTTGTCAGAGGCAGTGGTCGAGGGAAACCTTTGAATTTTTTAGTGAGAGAAAAGGTAGAGTGTGTGTGGGAGGCGAGAGAGTGCGTGTGTGGGGGCAGAGAGAGAGTGAGAGCGAGGGAGAGAGCGAGAGAGAGAGAGAGGGAGAGAGATAGAGGGTATTTACGTCATGCGTGGAGTTAGCAAACTTCCACACGCGCATGCGATGAGGGAAAACAGACATGACGGGGAGGAACTGTAAAAATAAGTGTGAGCAAAATAGAGAGAGAGAGAGAGAGAGAGAAAGAGAAATACGATTAGTGATATAACGAAGGGGGAAAAGAATAAAGGCGAAGGAGAGAGAGAGAGAGAGAGGGGTAGGGGGGTTGAGGGAACGATGATTGAAGGGAGAAGTGGAGCTACATAAGAGATGAAGGAAGGTGGGAGGAAACGAGAGAGAGAGGGAGAGAGAGTCTATTCCACACTTTGACCTTTGGAACGAGGTATATTAAATGGAGGGTCGTTCTATTTTAAGATGAAAAGCGAGAAATAAAAACGAAAAAAAAAACAAAAAAAAACTCGAGGGCATGAGACTGGAATTTTATTGGATGTAGTTGTTATGGGGGTTATATTTAGTGCTGTATTATCTACCAACATTCCTACCTACCAACATTTCTACCTACCAGCATCCCTACCTACCAATATTTCTAACTACCAACATTTCTAACTACCAACATTTCTGTCTACCAAAATTACTACCTACCGACATCCCTACCTACCGACATCCCTACCTACCAGCATCCCTACCTACCAGCATCCCTACCTACCAACATTTCTACCTACAAATATTTCTGTCTACCAACATTTCTAACTACCAACATTTCTATCTACCAACATTCCTACCTACCAACATTTCTATCTACCAACATTCCTACCTACCAACATTTCTATCTACCAACACTCCCTACCACTTACATATCTACCAACACTCCCTACCACTTAAATATCTACTTACACTCCCTACCACTTAAACATCTAATTACACTCCCTACCACTTAATATCTACCAACACTGCCTACCACTTAAATATCTACTTACACTCCCTAACCACTTAAATATCTACCAACACTCCCTACCACTTAATATCTACCAACACTCCGTACCACTTAAATATCTACCTACACTCCCTACCACTTACATATCTACCAACACTCCCTACCACTTACATATCTACCAACACTCCCTACCACTTACATATCTACCAACACTCTCTACCACTTAAATATCTACCAACACTCCCTACCACTTACATATCTACCAACACTCCCTACCACTTACATATCTACCAACACTCCCTACCACTTAAATATCTACCAACACATCCCTACCACTTAAATATCTACCAACACTCCCTACCATCTCTTATCTGCCGGCGTTCCTACCACCACCAGTAGCTACCAACATTCGCGACCTACCACCATCACCCTGACCTACCACTTATATAACAGCAGGCCAATTACCACTTGTCTTTTCCTTTCCAGCATTACCTCTCACTTCCTACCACCACCACCACCACCACCACCACCACCAACATTCCCCACCACTATAGTCTATCTACCAGCATTCCTATCATCACCACCACCAGCTACCAACATTCCAACATTACCTACCTCTGTATCTACCAACATTCATACCACCACCTACCAACATTTCCTGCCACCACCTACCAACATTCCTACCACCACCTACCAACATTTCCTACCACCACCTACCAACATTCCTACCACCACCTACCAACATTTCCTGCCACCACCTACCAACATTTCCTACCACCACCTACCAACATTCCTACCACAACCTACCAACATTCCTACCACCACCTACCAACATTCGTGGCCTTGTTATTCCATGAGCAACCACTATTACGAAACAGCAACGCAGCAACCACAATATACTGTCACCAAAATTACCCACCACTATTCCCTGCTATCATCATCATCATCATTATCATCATCTGTACTCCTCTCGTGCTTTTTGTCTCTCCACCACCACCACCACCACCACCACACTGCACTCATCACTACCACCACACTGCGCTGTCACCACCACCACCACTGCCCTATCACCACCATCTCCACCTCTCAGCCCAAACCGCCATCTCAACCTATTTTCCCGCCCTGTCAAGCTACCGCAATTCTGTTTTCCCTCCACCACCACCCACCTACCAATATTCCTACCACCATCCGCCAACCAACATTCCTACCACCACCCACATACCAACATTCCTACCAACACCCACCTACCAACATTCCTACCACCACCCACCTACCAGTATTCGTACCAGCATCTCTACCAATATTCCTACCACCACCCACCTACCAACATTCCTGCCACCACCCACCTACCAGTATTCCTACCAGCATCTCTACCAATATTCCTACCACCACCCACCTACCACCATTCCTGCCACCACCCACCTACCACCATTCCTACCACCATTCACCTACCAGTATTCCTACCAGCATCTCTACCAATATTCTTACAAACACCCACCTACCACCATTCCTGCCACCACCCACCTACCAACATTCCTACCACCACCACCATTCACCTACCAGTATTCCTACCAGCATCTCTACCAATATTCTTACAAACACCCACCTACCAACATTCCTACCACCACCCACCTACCAACATTTCTACCACCATTCACCTACCAGTATTCCTACCAGCATCTCTACCAATATTCTTACCAACACCCACGTACCAACATTCCTACCACCATTCACCTACCAGTATTCCTACCAGCATCTCTACCAATATTCTTACCAACACCCACGTACCAACATTCCTACCACCATTCACCTACCAGTATTCCTACCAGCATCTACACCAATATTCTTACCAACACCCACCTACCAACATTCCTACAACCATTCACCTACCAGTATTCCTACCAGCATCTACACCAATATTCTTACCAACACCCACCTACCAACATTCCTACAACCATTCACCTACCAGTATTCCTACCACCATTCACCTACCAGTATTCCTACCAGCATCTCTACCAATATTCTTACCAACACCCACGTACCAACATTCCTACCACCATTCACCTACCAGTATTCCTACCAGCATCTCTACCAATATTCTTACAAACACCCACGCACCAACATTCCTACCACCACCCACCTACCAACATTCCTACCACCATTCACCTACCAGTATTCCTACCAGCATCTCTACCAATATTCTTACCAACACCCACGTACCAACATTCCTACCACCATTCACCTACCAGTATTCCTACCAGCATCTACACCAATATTCTTACAAACACCCACGTACCACTCTTCTTACCAACATCGCCATCAGCTTTGCCAACATCGCTGCCACAGTCACAACCAACACTGCCACCAACATCGCTGCCACAGTCACAACCAACATTGCTACCACAGTCACAACCAACATTGCTACCACAGTTACTACCACCATCGCTACGGTACCAATATTACTACCAACATCGCTACCACCTCCTGTCACCACCCATCTACCAACATCTCTGCCAGCATCCCTACCAACATTCCTGATAACATCGTCTTCTCTTGCAATAATGTTTAGTCGTATTTTTGCGGGGATTTCTCTCTCTCTCTCTCTCTCTCTCTCTCTCAACCTCCTTTGCCCTATCTCCCCATTCCTCCTCCTCTTCTCCCCTCCTCTCCTTCCTCCCCCTTTTCCTCTCTCCCCTTCTACCCCTTCCCCTCTCACCCCCTCTCCATCTCACATCCCTCTACCTTCCTCACCTCTGAATTGAAACTGCCCCTCTCTTATTACCCTCTCATTTCTCCCACTCCTCCTACTCTACATCTGCATCCCCACTATTTTCCCATTTCTCCCCACCTCCTCCCCCTATTCTCCCCCTCTCCCCACCTCCCCAGCCTCCCTTCCCTCTCCTACATTTCCCATTACATCTCTTATCTCCCCATTGCTTTCCCCTCCCAGCACTCCTCCTTTCTCTCCCTCCCTCTTCCATCCCCCACCCCATTCCCTCTCCCCACACATTCTGTCTTCCAGTTCTGCCTCCCCCTTCCCTTTTCCATCTCTAACCCTTCCCTCCCCCTCCCTCCCACATCTCTACCTTTCCCCTCCCATTTTCCCCTCCCACACTATGTACTCCTCCCCATACTCCCTTCGCATCTCTCTTCCCCTCTACTCTCCTCCCTGCCCCCTCATCTCAGCTCCCCACACTCCCTATCTCCCCACTCGCTCTGTCCACCTCCCCACTCCCACCCCATCCATCCCTCTCATCTTGCCACTCCCACACACTCTTCTTTCTCTTCCTCCTCCCACATTTCCACTCCCACTTCATATCCTCCTCCATCCCTCCCCTACCATTCCCTCCCCACCATCCTTCGCTCCCTTACTCCCCACACCCCCATCCCAATTCCTCCCCTTTCCACTCCCACACCCCACTCCCCACCATCCCAATCCCTTCCCACTCCCCACTTCACTGCTCACTCCCCCATACTCTCTCCTCCCTTACACTCCCCCATACTCTCTCCTCCCTTACACTCCCCCATACTCTCTCCTCCCCTACACTCCCCCATACTCTGTCCTCCCCTACACTCCCCCATACTCTGTCCTCCCCTACACTCCCCCATACTCTCTCCTCCCCTACACTCCCCCATACTCTCTCCTCCCCTACACTCCCCCATACTCTCTCCTCCCCTACACTCCCCCATACTCTCTCCTCCCCTACACTCCCCAATCCCACCCCACTCAGCTCCCCACTCCCCCACACTCCCTCTCATCCACCCGTGCTAGAGCGTATCGTACCCACACAGCAACAAGCTTCATTGATCGCCGGTGGGTCTCTCTCTCTCTCTGTCTCTCTCTCTCTCTCTCTCACACACACACACACACACACACACACACACACACACACACACACACACACACACGAACCTTACATACATGGCATTCAGTTCTTTCCGTTAAGTAGCCTATTATTTCTCAATAAAATAATTGATGCCCCTCTGTATATATTGCACAGGTAGCCTTATTTACACTTCCATTCCCCACCTACCATAAATCCCTTCCATAAATCCCTACCATTAATCCCTCTTCCCTCGTGGACAGTTGAAAAAGGGGAAAATTGTTGTAGTTTATCATTCATTGAGTGTGAGCAGAACAGATGAGTTTGCCATTGTGTGCGGGTGTGTCAGCGGGGCATAGAAAATGGGGGGTTGTGAGGAGAGAGAGAGAGAGAGAGAGAGAGAGAAGGGGGTAAATAGAAACGTTTATTCCTAAGTTATGGGAACGTTTGTGTGTGAATATGGAGAGAGAGAGAGAGAGAGAGAGAAGGGGGTGAGTAGAAACGTTTGCATCCTTAAGTTATGGGAACGTTTGTGTGTGAATATGGAGAGAGAGAGAGAGAAAAAGGGGGGTATAGAAACGTTTGTATCCCTAAGTTATGGGAACGTTTGTGTGTGTGTGTGTGTGTGTGTGTGAGAGAGAGAGAGAGAGAGAGAGAGAGAGAGAGAGAGAGAGAGAGAGAGAGAGAGACCCAGGGAGAATGGTAGATGATTGATAGGTCATTAAAAGTTACCACAAAGCTACTAAACAACTCTTTGATGAGGAAAATATAATTATTTGTATTACGTCGAAAGTCGCCGCAGGTACCCGTGGTCTACCTTAACTCCTTCACACCGATGACGTATTGATTTATTTTGCTGATTCTGCGTTTTATTTACGTACATTATTTTATTTTTAAGAAAGATCTCCCGGTATATGTAACTTCTACTTTAATATTAGTCTCTAGGTCGTACTGATAAAACGAAATAGGACTGAAGCTTCGCGTGGAAAATTAATCTTTGTATTTAGCCTTTTCTGTTCAACTCCTTAATTAAGAGATAACCGTTCCTCCCAGTCCTTCATGTATGCAACAGGTCAACTCTGAGACTGTCTTCCCCTGTCTGTATTTCCTGCTGCCTATGACCTCCAGTCTGTTCAACGCAGTGTGTCCAGGCATCTCGAACGGATCTTGAATGTGGCTCTGTTTGTTTTTAGTTTTGCTTTGAACAATCTCGCGGACTTTCAGCCTTTGATTCCTTCTTCCTTGCATTAAAAAGGGGGGGGGGAAAGAGGGAGGCAAATTTAAAAAAGCTATTAACCCTTTCAGTACGAGACCCTTAACCCTCCCAGACAGAAGATGGAATGGCATTAAATTCTTCCTGCTATTGGACGACTTTTTATTCAGTTTAGGCAGAACCTTTAGTAGTGAAGGGGTTAATGGAGGCTTAATCTGACCTCTGTAGCTTGAAAAATTCTCTGAAGCTGAATGAAATGGGCTGGAGAAAGCAAGAATAGGGTGGAATAAAGGCACTTCATCCGTACGCTCCCAGAGATCTTTTGTTGAGGTATTTTGGGACTGTCTGAGGTGTGATTGCGAACCCAGTGGACTGCAGATTAGCACCCACCTCAGCCGGACGCTCCCTGATCACTTTTGTTGAGGCTGTGTTGAAAGATGGTGTTTGTTGTGATAGTGAGAGGCACGAAGTAGTAGAAATAAGCTTTGTCGTAGGAAAAGGATTAGGGTTGCTAAATAAGAGATAAGATTAAGCTGGAGTGTGACGTAGGTAGAGTAGGGTAGGGTAGGGTAAGGTAGAAAGGGTTGGGGTAGGTTAGGGAAGATGAGATGAGGTGGGGTACGTTGGAGAGAGAGAGAGAGAGAGAGAGAGAGAGAGAGAGAGAGAGAGAGAGAGAGGAATAAAAAAGGAGTGAAAGAAAGAGAATTAGATGGGAAAAATATTAAAGAGGAAAGGAGAAAGGAGTGAGAAACAATGGAGAAAAAAAGAAAAGAGGTGAAGGAAGAATTTGGGGGAAAAGAGGCGGTGAGAAAGTAAGAAAATGTTGGAGATTGTTGAAGATGGTGACTCAGGTTAGTGAGGGAGAGATGGAGGAGGGAGGGAGGGAACTAGGAAGAAGGATGGAGGGAATGGAAGAGAAGGAAAAGAGGAGGGAACGAGGAAGAAGGATGGAGGGAATGGAAGAGAAGGAAAAGAGGAGGGAACAAGGAAGAAGGATGGAGGGAATGGAAGAGAAGGAAAAGAGGAGGGAAGGAGGAAGAAGGATGGAGGGAATGGAAGAGAAGGAAAAGAGGAGGGAACAAGGAAGAAGGATGGAGGGAATGGAAGAGAAGGAAAAGAGGAGGGAACAAGGACGAAGGATGGAGGGAATGGAAGAGAAGGAGAAGAGGAGGGAGGGAGGGAAGTAGGAAGAGGCATGGAGGGGATGAAAGAGAGAAGGGGCAAAGTAGAAAAACTGGAAGAGGGAGGAAGCAAGGTAGGCTAACCGAGGGAAGGAAGGAGAGAAGGGGAAGGAAATTAAGTCAGAGGCCAGAATATTTAAAGGGAATGAAGGAGAATGAAGGATGTGAAGGAGAATTAAAGGATTAGCTAATAATAGAAAGTAAAAAGAAGGAAGGAAGGAAAAGTGAAGAATGTTAGTGAGACTGGAATGAATGAGGGGAAATGAATAAAGGAAATGAGGTAGGATGAAGGAAATGAAGGTGGGAGGAAATGAAAATAACAGTAGTAGTAGTGGTAGTAGTAGTAGTAGTAGTAGTAGTAGTAAAGGAATAAGGAAGTGATAGAAGAAAAGGGTGTTGAGAATGACGGGAAAAATGAAATGAAGAGGAAGAAAGAAAGGAAGACAATTTTGTAGAATGCGAAAATGAAGGAAGAGAGGAAGGAATAATTGAAGTGAAAGGAATGAAGGAAGTGAAGGAAGAGGGAAGAATGAAGGAAGGGGGGAAGGAAGTGAAAGAAGAGAAGGAATAACTGAAGTGAAGAAAGAGGGGAAGGAAGAAAGGAATGAAAAGTGAAGGAAGAGGAGAAAGAATGAAAGAGGAAGGAATGTAGGAAGTGAATGAAAGGGGAAGGAATGTAGGAAGTGAATGAAGAGGGAAGGAGTGTAGGAAGTGAATGAAGAGGGAAGGAATGTAGGAAGTGAATGAAAGGGGAAGGAATGTAGGAAGTGAATGAAGAGGGGAAGGAATGTAGGAAGTGAATGAAGAGAGGAATCAAGGAAGGAAGGCTAGTAACGAGGAATCAATACTCAAGCCTCCGTATTCCTAACACTTAAGTTACGTGTCAGGTCTGTTCCCTCATACACTGCCCTAATACCAAATACTTCACAGGCACACGGACGAATATCAGGGAAGAAATATACCACCCACTGATACCTGTTTATTTACTCCTCTCGGACACTCGTATCAGGTCATTTACTTATATTTTTACTTATCCTACTTATACTGTCACCTTATACCTAATATTTCAGAGCCAGACTACATTTTAAGAAAGAATTGATGAGAAATATATGGCCAGGTAGAATGGTTTCAGGTTAATTAAAGTGTGTGGTGATTTGCTCTCTCTCTCTCTCTCTCTCTCGTTTTTATTCATCCATTCTGCCTTCATTCATTCATTCTATATCGTTCACTCATTCATTCATTCTATATCGTTCACTCATTCATTCATTTCTTGCTTTGTCCTCCTCCTCCTCCTCCTTTGGTGTCCTTTGTGCTCTACCCTCTGGCTACATTCCTCCGTCTCTCTCCCTCCCTCCCTCCCTCCTTCTTCCGTCCTTCCTTCCTTCCTTCCATGTCTTCCTCCTTCCATCCCTCCTCCTGTCTTTCTTCCTTTATCTTAACCTCTCTCCCTTCCTCATTCATTCTTCTTTAGCCTACTTTTTTTCTTTTCTGTTAATCCTTCATCCTTAACCTTCCTTCCTTCCCTCTCAGCTTCCTTCCCTCATTCCTTCATTCATTCATTCCTTCCTTCATTCCCTCATTCATTCATTCCCTTCCAACTTCCGTCCTTCCTTCCTCATACATTATTCAGCCGCCGCCAAGGTATGTGTGTGTCGATTTATACATTCATTCTTACATTATATATTTTTTGTCATATGCCCTTAATATCTCGACTCCCCCCCTCCCTCCCTCCCTCCCTTTCCTTTCTTTCTCTCAGTGGTCTTCTCTGTTCACCCAGTTCTTGCCTCTTCAGCCATCCCCACTCCTCCCCTCCCCTCCCCTTCCCGCTCCTCCCTCCCCTCCTCTCCCCTCCCTTCATGTCTCATCTCGTATCTTTTCCTTTCCCTTCCTTCCCTTCCCTTCTCATTTCCATCATATCTTATTCTGGTAGTTTAGTCACTCTTGTAGGGACAACAGGCCTGCTTCAGGTGTCCTCTCTTCTTATGTTCCTTTAGCCTCCTCTCCCATCCCTTTTCCCATCTCTTACCCTCCCCTTCCTTTTCCTTCTGCCCAGTCTAGCATCCTCCCTTCTCCCTTCTCTTCCCCTTCTCTCTTCGCCCTTCTCTTCTCCTCCTCTCTTCTCCCTTCCCCTCCTCTCCTTCCCTCTTCCACTTCCCCAACCTTTCCCTGTTCCCTTCCTCTTCTCCCACTTCCCCATCCCTCCTCCTTCCTCATCTTCCCCTTCCCCTCTTCCTCCTCATCTTCCCCTTCCTCCCTTCCTCCTCATCCTTCCCTTCCCCTCTTTCACCTCATCTTCCCCTTCCCCCCTTCCTCCTCATCTTCCCCTTCCCCTCTTCCTCCTCATCCTCCCCCTTCCCCTCTCCCCTCCCTCGGCCTTCCCCCAGCACAATGCGTTATAACCTGAACTTCTAGCCAGGCTTCGACCCTCTTGAATCATTACCTGTTTACTTCCCTTGTTTGCCACACACACACACACACACACACACACACACACACACACACACACACACACACACACACACACACACACACACACACACACTCTCTCTCTCTCTCTCACATCATCTATTTACTTCTTTACCTCCCCTCCTTCCTTTGGTGATCCCTCTCACCCTCACCCCCCCTCCCTCCTTCCCTCCAGCTCTTGGACTCAATTTCCTCCTTCCGTCTCTCCCTCCCTCCCTCCCTCCCTCCCCTCCATCTCTCCCTCCCTCCGCCCCTCCTGTATTTAATTATTTATGCGGTGAGAAGTATTGACGTAGTAATTGCGTTTTTCATTCTCTGGAATTTGATTGTGCGAGGGAAGGGGAAGGAAGGGAGGGAAGGAGAGAGGGAAGGGAAGGGAAGGGGAGGGAAAGGAAGGGAAGGGAAGGGAGGAGAGAAGAGGGGAGGGGAGGGAAGAGGAGAGGAGAGGAGAGGGAAGGGAAGAAAATAAGAAAACGAAACGAAAGGGAAGAAAGAAGGCTAGATTAGACAGGATGAGAGGAAGAAGGTAGGAAGTAAAGGAGAAAAACGGAAGGAGGGATGAAGGAAAGAAAGAAGGGAAGGATTGATTGAAGGATTGAAGTAACTAGGGTATATTAATGGATGGAAGATTAGAAAGTATTAAGAAATGAAGGAAATTGTTATAAGAGAGCATGAAGGAATAGAACTGGAATATGAGATGGAAAGGAAAGATGGAATTAAGATAGGGATAAGAAAGACTGAAGAGTAATAGAGGGAGTGTAAGAGAGAGGAAGATGGAAGTGTGAATGGGAAGGTCAGAGTGGATGGAGGAAATGAATTGGGAAGGAACGAAGGAAAGGATGGAAGAGACGATGATGAGAAAAGCATTGACAGCAGGAAGAAGGTGTGAAAGAAGGAAGGAAGGAAACTGAGAGAGGGAACAGGTGAGGAAAGCAATGAGGGAAGGAAAAAGAAAAACAAGAGGAGGAAACGGTGAAAGAAAAGGAAAAAAAGGAGGGAGAAAAGAGTTTTGAAAGTAGGTCAGAGATTAATGATAGTGGAAAAAGGGATTAGAGAAAAGGAATGAAGATGTGAATGTAGGAGAGAGAGAGAGGGGGGGGGGAACTTAGATGATGACATTAAATAATCATTCTTCATTTCACTTCCACTCCTTTTCCGACGTAGTGGTGTGTGTGTGTGTGTGTGTGTGTGTGTGTGTGTGTGTGTGTAATCAAGTTTAGTTTGGTATGGGTTGGCATGTGTGATCTTATGCAAGTTTGATGTGATTGTTTCGAGTCGTGGAATGTGTGTGTGTGTGTGTGTGTGTGTGTGTGTGTGTGTGTGTACTCAATTTCTTCCTCTTAGTTCTCCCTCTTGAGTGCTGTAGGTTAGGTTCGTTTACTTTCTGCGTGTGGAAGGAGGGGGGAGGGGGCGGTGTGTGGTTGATTCTGGGTGGTGGTAGTAGTAGTGGTGGTGGTGGTAAGAGTAGTGGTAGTGAAAAGCAATGGTGGTAATGTCGAAGTCTTCCCAGTGCTAAATAAAATCGCTGGGAAGTAACCATAACAAAGAAAAGGTTAGGTAATGGTGGTGTTATAGGTGTTAAGGTTAGCTTGTTTGTTGTGGCTGCCTGGTACGTTGCCTTGACGACTCCTTGCCTGGGTACGAAGGGGGGGGGAGGAGGGAAGGATAGATAGATAGATACTGTAGAAGATAATAGAAATGGAGAGAAGAAATAGTGGAGAGAGATGGAGGCAAAGGCAGGAGGGGGAGAGGAAATGGGAAGGAGTGGAGTCATGTTAAGGGAGAGAGAGAGAGAGAGACCCCAATAAGCCGTTTCCACCCTACTGAATATCTTATTAATTTGACTCACTCTCTTCCTACTTCCCTCCTTCCCCCCCCTTCCTCCATGCCTTCCCTCCCCTGCTCTGTCCCCCCCCCTTCTCTCTTTCATCTCTTACTCTCCCCATCCTTCCCCTACCTTCCCTCCACATCCCAGTTCCCCTCTCTTCTCTCTTTCAATTCTTTTCCCCCTCCAGGTTCCCTTCATCTCTTCTCATATCTCTTTCTTGTGTCGTTACCTCCTCTCTTTTTCTCTTTTCCACCATATTCACCTCTCTCTTCATCTCTGCCTTTCCTCTTCCTTCCATTCTCTCTCCCTATCGCTCTCTCTCTATATAATTTTTTTTGCTTTATTCTGAGTCTTCATTTTTCTTTTTCACTCCGTTCTCCTACACCTTCCTAGACACTTCTTTTCTTCCTCTCTCTTCTTCCTTTTCCCATCTCCCCTTTCTATCCTTCCTCCCTCCTCCTCGTCGTCCTCCTCCTCCTCCTCCTCCTCCTTTCCCCTTCCTTTTCAGTCTTGCTCTTTCCCTCCCTCTTCCCCCTCCGTCCCTTCCTTCCACCCTCCTTGCCACCTCATCACACTGTTCTCAATCTTCTTTCAATCTCCCCATCTTTTCATATATTCGCTCCATTTCCCTCCCTCCGTCCCCTCCGTCCCTCCCTCCCTTCCTTCCTCCCCTTCGTCCCTCCCTCCCCTCGTCCCTCATCTCCTTTCTGTTCCTCACTCATTTTTCTTGCCTCTCTCTCTCTCTCTCTCTCTCTCTCTCTCCCCCCTCCCCTTTCCTCCCTCTCCTTTTTCTTCTCCTCGCCCCTCTCCTCTCGTCCTCCCCTCCCTCTCAGTGTCTTCCTCCCTCCCTCCTCCCTCCCTCAATCACATTTTTCCTCCGTTTTCTCCCTCATTTTTTTCTGCCATTCCTTCATCTCCCCACCAGACCATAATCTCTCTCTCTCTCTCTCTCTCTCTCTCTCTTTATATGTCTCTAGTTCATTAATAATTTCCACTGAATAATTAGTAACATTGTTGAACCATCCTTCATTTTCTGGCACCTCTCTTTCTCTCCTCCTCTCCCTCCCTCATCATATATTAAATCTCTCTCTCTCTCTCTCTCTCTCTCTATATCATCACCGGATACACCACTCATCCACCCACCTACCCACCCACCCATAAAGAAAATGTTGCTTGGGTAACTATTATAGAGTCATGTGCCTGGGTGTACCTCATAACCCCCACCCTTTGGCTGCGGAATGTGCCCTACCAGATGTGCAGATTACTGATGTACTGAAAACACGTGTACTCACTGTTGATGTACACAATCTGGATGTACTCAAAGCAGTCGTACTTAAACCAGAATACTAAATCCATATGTACTTAAACCAGATGTGCTAAAACCAGATGTACTAAAGGCAGATGTACTCATTATTGATGTACTTATGCCTCAGTTGGTGGAAGTTTGTGTGATGCGATCTTACCCTCCTGATTTGATGGGAAGGAAGGTGTAAAATAGTGACGATGAATTTCTTGCTGGTGTGGTATTATCCTGTGGTATTACTGGTAGTCTTTGCTGGTGTGGTTATTGTCCTGTGGTATTACCGGTGGACTTTGCTGGTGTAGTATTATCCTGTGGTATTACTGGTGGACTTTGCTGGTGTGGTATTATCATTTTCCTTATTTTAACTCGTCATTTTTCTTTTGCTTATTCATTTCCTTATATTTCACTTCATTTCTCTTTTCGTGTCAGTGCTGAGGTATGGTAAACACAGGGCAGTACAGAGGCTTCAGGGGTAACTTGTAAGACTTCCCGAGCCACCCCAAGACAGCCACACACCTGTACTCCTCACTGATTAGCCCCAAACACTCTTACCTGTCCTAAACACTGGGAATTATACAAGCATATTAGTCTCTCTCTCTTCTTCTCTCTCTCTCTCTCTCTCTCTCTCACACACACACACACACACACACACACACACACACACACACACACACACACACACACACACACACACACACACACACACACACACACCTGTACTGCTCACTGATTAGCCCCAAACACTTACCTGTCCGAACACTGGGAATTATACAAGCATATTAGTCTCTCTCTCTCTCTCTCTCTCTCTCTCTCTCTCTCTCTCTCTCTCTCTCTCTCTCACACACACACACACACACACACACACACACACACACACACACACACACACACACACACACACACACACACACACACACACACACACACACACCTGTACTCCTCACTGATTAGCCCCAAACACTCATACCTGTCCTGACACTGGGAATTATACAAGCATATTAGTCTCTCTCTCTCTCTCTCTCTCTCTCTCTCTCTCTCTCTCTCTCTCTCTCTCTCTCTCTCTCTCAGGAAGCATTAATTTTCCCAGTGCTAATGAGGGAAAAAATCTTTGGTGTTCATATTACAGTGTTGATGAAGAGGTGAAGGTCAGGTTCGTGGTATTTAGCTGGAAATTGATGTGATTATGTTTAATTAGCGTTAGGAGAAGTACGTTGAGGTGGTTGGGCCGTGTGGAGAGCTTGGAGAGTGAGAGACTAACTAGGAGAGTGTATGTGAGTGAAGTGGAGGAGGGGGGGAGACGATGGCGGGAGAGACTAAGAGAGTGTATGTGAGATGAGGTGGAGGGGGGAAGAGTGAAGGGAGACCAAGGATGAGAAAGATCGATGGAGTGGAGAGGTATGAGAGAGGGGAGGTGAATGATGGGGGTAGGACAGCGAAATGGAAGGGGACAGGGCGACATGGAGGCGATTTGTTTGTGGCCACCCCTTACGGGTTTTTGGCGTCTGGATATCAATATTTAGATAGATAGATAGACGTTTGATTTGCAAGGATTGGGTGGTAATTAAAGTGCCGAATACATTTTTCTTTTTCATTTTAAAGTGCTGCCTAAATAGAGGGATTTTCATTTTAAGTGCTGAGTAAATTAAGAGGGACGTGGATTTTAAGGTGCTGACTTAGTTATTCTTCTCAGTGAAAAGTGTCGACTAGAATAATGATTGGATTTAGGGCGAAGGCGAACAACACTTGCATAATAAAGTTGGTTGTTGTTTGCCGGGGCTGCCTTGGGATGCCTTGCACTTTATCACACTTTAATTCCACTTCACTTCCCTCAGGTATGCAGCGCTAGACCTGCCTCTTTATCAGGGACTAGATACTATGTTTCTCTCTCTCTCTCTCTCTCTCTCTCTCTCTAACAAATAAAGTTTAGATTTTGGCGAATTAAAAAAAATGTGGTTGCCCGCTGATAAAGAAAACGTTTTGTGTGAAAGAAAATGTGGTTCTTTTATGGGATACTCAACGCCTTAGCTTGGAGAGAGAGAGAGAGAGAGAGAATGTATACCGGTAGGCTGTGTAGTGAGTTGTATAACCTGTTCGATCAGTGTGTGCGCATTGAGAGGTGTGTGTGTGTGTGTGTGTGTGTGTGTAAAATATTCAGCACCGTGGCAAGACAGGGGGCTGGCTCAAAGGTCAGTTAGTCTCCCTCACTCTTTTGCGCCAATATTTTTTCCTTTATATGTGCGTATGTGTATGTGCTTCTGTGTATGTGTGCGTATGTGTATGTCTTGAGTTTGTGCGTGTGTATATGTGCTTCTGTGTACGTGTTCAGTATGTGTGCGTGTGTATGCGCTTCTGTGTATGTGTGCGTTTGTGTATATGAGTATGTGTGCGTGTGTATATGTGCTTTTGTGTATGTGTGCGTATGTGTGTGTGTTATGAGTATGTGTGCGTGTGTATGTGTCTCTGTGTATGTTATGAGTACGTGTGTGTACTTCTGTGTCTGTATGTGTATGTGGTATGAGAGTATGTGTGCGTGTGTATTAGATGCTACGATTGTGTGTGTGTGTGTGTGTGTGTGTGTGTGTGTGTGTGTGTGTGTGTGTGTGTGTGTGTGTGTGTGTGCGCGCTCGCGTGTGTTTATGGACGCTTTTTGTCTGTTTTATTACTATTCTAGGTCAGAGAGAGAGAGAGAGAGAGAATGTAGATGTGTGTGTGTGTGTGTGTGTGTGTGTGTGTAGGAGGGATTGATGAGAGAGCAGTTAAGGGAAAGGTTAAGGGAGAGGGAAGGGACCCGAGAAATTAGACATGCAATTAAAACAATAAATTGTGATAGATAGATAGATAGATAGATGGATTAATAGATAGATAGATATTCCAAAACGTAGGTAGGTGCTTGATAGACCCACTGATAGATAGACATAAATATAGGCTGATTGGTTGAGATAGATTGATATACTCAGATGGCTTGATGAGTAGATTAGATAGTTAGATTGTGATTGATAGACATATGTATTGATGGGAGGGTAAGCTAGACTGGGGAGAGAGAGAGAGAGAGAGAGAGAGAGAGAGAGAGAGAGAGAGAGAGAGAGAGAGAGACTTGTGAGGTTGAGGTAGGTAGGAGGGAGAGGGAGGAGCCGCATATGTTAAGTTCCCACCACACACACACACACACACACACACACACACACACACACACACACACACACACACACACACACACACACACACACACACACACACACACACACACACACACACACACACACACACACACACACACACACACACACACACACACACACACACACACACACACACACACACACACATTTTCACTCTTTTGCCTCTCCTTATCAGTTAAATCAGCAGTAAAAGCCTACTCGTCAAAGGCAGATGATAAGAATGATAAGAGAGATTGATTCCACGAAGACGAAAGCCATTTAAATACTTGCTCGTGATTAGTATTATTGTTGTTATTATTATTATTATTATTATTATTATTATTATTTACTACTACTACTACTACTACCACCACCACCGGGCACAGCTGTTACGATTACTCTAATTTATTACATTTATATAATTATTATTTTTATCATCATCATTATTATTATCCACTGATACAGTAGAGGGGCGCCTTCACGTGGTGGCATTGATAACCAAACTGCCCCGCTTGGCCCAGGAGATGGAGAGATGGCAGTTTGAGATCGTAAGGGTAAAGAGTATTGACTAACGAGCATCATGGGATTGAAGTGCTTAAACGCACAGATAAAACAGGTCGATTAAGGAAAAGAGATAAGGAAGTGAGGGAAACATTGAGTGTGTGTTGAGAGATTTAACTAGAAAAAAAGAATCTTAAAAAATGATTGTTAAGAAGGAATGGCAGAAGTAAACAGATAAGAGATGAAAAACGACAGAAACAAGAGAGCATTCAGGATGGGAGGAGATTTGAAGACCTATACCCATTACTACCTTGCACACTTCAGCCGCAGACTTTGAGCTGGTGCAATGTAGTCATGGGTACAGGCCTGCAATTCACTTCCCATCCTGAATGCTGTCTTGTTTCTGTGCTTTTGTCATCTCTTACCTGTGCGCTTTTGCCATTGCTACTTCTTAATCATTTTAGAAGAAAATGTTTGTTTTTTAGTTTATGATCTTTCCGTGGCAGTATAATTATGCATACAGCAAGTGTTAGGTATGGATTGTTACATGCACAGCATACTGAAAGACTAAAACGAGTCTTCCCGTGAAAAGAAGCGTTTTGGTACGTTCTTTAACTGCAGGCTGCTGTAGCTAACCAATATTGCGCAAAATGGCGTACTTACGGGTGACCACAATGCGGTTTTCAGGCCGTAACTCGCCAACTGTAACCTGAATGCTTTTCTAAACATGAAAAGAAACATCTACACTTGACAAGCAGCGTTTTGGTGTATAGTACGCTCGGGTACGCCTTTTGTGTATTCGAGATATGGTTGATGAAGAAGAAAGAAGAAAGTCTATATTTTGCGGTTCGATTTTGCGACTCCAGCGAAGGTTAGCAAGACTTTGCGAGTAGTTTTGCACTTGAATAGCGAAGGTATTTTAGTTGATAAGCTTAGAACTAAGCTTTGCGTCCGTTTTCGTGCAAATGCTTCTATACCCTATAGTACGGGACGCCAGTGTGAACCTGCGCCATTCCTACTTAAGGAGTACGGCATTCCCTGATTCCCAGCCCCCATCCCTCTGCTCCTTCCCTCCATGGCTCCTCTTCCCCTCTCCCTCCACCCTTCCCCCGTCCCTTCCCCTCTCCCTCCACCCTTCCCCCGTCCCTTCCCCTCTCCCGCCACCCTTCCCCCGTCCCTTCCTCTCTCCCACCACTCTTCCCCCTTCCCTTCCTCCTCTCCACTCCACTTTCCCTTCTTCCTCTCCCTGTCTGTTCTCCTCCTTCCTTTTTTCACCTCCCTTTTCCCTCCCTTTCTCCCTCTCCCTTTTTCCAGTACCTTTTCCTTCGCCCTCCCCCTCCGCTTCCTCCCCTCCCCTTCTCCCTCCTCCCCCTCCCTCCTCCCCCTCCCCTCCTCAGTAGACGATACGAGGGTTGATAAGGGATTGTGTTATCAGATAAGTGGCAAGTTTCGGATTAAACCGGCTTGTGGTAGGTTTGACTTTGAGCTGTTGGTTTGATGTACATGTATTGTTTGTGTATTGTTTGTATGTTTGTATTGTTTGTTTGTGTGTATGTATGGGTGTTTTATTTATGTATGTGTTTGTATGTGTATTGTATAGAGAGAGAGAGAGAGAGAGAGAGAGAGAGCGCTCTGTGTATCACCTCGAGAACCATTACAGGTCTCAAAAAAAAGAAAAAAAAAAAAGAGTACCAAACTCTCTTAAATGTCCGCCCTCGTGGGATTGAACCCAGCTTAGGATGGGTAAGAGCAGGCTGGGATGGGTGTTGGGAAAAAGAGAGAGAGAGAGAGAGAGAGAGAGAGAGGCTGGCGGGGGGGGGGTATTGATTGCAGGGCAGATTTAACCTCTTTTTCCCGTCGGGCTAAAAATATCCAGAGTCGCCGGGAATAGAGGGAAGACGCCATCCTATAGCAATGGTTTAATGCTGGTCGTCCCCATAGGTAGGTAGGTAGGTAGGTAGGTAGGTAAGGAGGAAGGGAGTTAGGTAGGTTGGTTGGTAGGTAGGTAAGGAGGAAGGGAGTTAGGTAGGTTGGTAGGTAAGTAGGTAGGTAGGTAGGTAAGGAGGAAGGGAGTTAGGTAGGTTGATTGGTTGGTAGGTAGGTAAGGAGGAAGGGAGTTAGGTAGGTTGATTGGTTGGTAGGTAGGTAAGGAGGAAGGGAGTTAGGTAGGTTGGTTGGTAGGTAGGTAAGGAGGAAGGGAGTTAGGTAGGTTGGTTGGTAGGTAGGTAAGGAGGAAGGGAGTTAGGTAGGTTGGTTGGTTAGTAGGTAAGGAGGAAGGGAGTTAGGTAGGTTGGTTGGTTGGTAGGTAGGTAAGGAGGAAGGGAGTTAGGTAGGTTGATTGGTTGGTCGGTAGATAAGGAGGAAGGGAGTTAGGTAGGTTGGTTGGTAGGTAGGTAAGGAGGAAGGGAGTTAGGTAGGTAGGTTGGTTGGTAGGTAGGTAAGGAGGAAGGGAGTTAGGTAGGTTGGTTGGTAGGTAGGTAAGGAGGAAGGGAGTTAGGTAGGTTGGTTGGTAGGTAGGTAAGGAGGAAGGGAGTTAGGTAGGTTGGTTGGTAGGTATGTATTTAGGTAGGTGAAGAGTACAGCATGAAAGGTACCGTATTGTTAGCGGTAGGGAGGTAGGTAGATACGATTTATGTATGTGGATGCATGTGGGTAGGTAGGAGGAAGATGGATGAGATTGGGGTTGGTAGGAGTGTGTGTAGTGGGTGTTTGTGAGTTGGCAGTAAGGTGGGTGGGAGGGTGAGGCTGGAGGGTATGGAAATAGGTTTATGTGGGTAGGCAGGAAGGGTAAATATATACTTTCCCTTAGTGACGTCAGGGAGGTAGGCAGGAAGAAAGATGGGTTGGTAGGAAAGCAGGAGAGGGAGAGGGGGACAGCCAGGGAGGTATAGAAGCAGGTAGGAAGGAAGACAGTCAAGTAGGTTAGTAGGTAGATAGGCAATCCGCGAATAGACCGAGGCACAACAATGGCTATGTTAGAAGTAGACAGGACATCCGGATGGGGGGAGGCAGGCGGAGAGGCATGTTAGGCAGTGAGACAGGCCGGCTGTGCTTGTTAGGAAGGAGGGAGAGAGTAGGCAGATATTTGGCGCGTTGTGTATGACAGGCAGTAGGCAGATAAGGAACCAGGCAGGCAGGTAGGCGTGGGGTAAGGCAGGTGGGATGGGGTGTGGGTGGGGGTCCTGTGGGCCACCTGTTGCATGGTAACAACATCATGCACTCCTGCCCTCCTTCCTCTCTCAACCCCTCTCCCTCCCCATCCTTCTCCCCCTCTTCACTTTACTTTACCCTCCCTCCCTCCTTTCTTCTTTCCATCCTTCTTCCTTCCTTGCTTGCTTGCTTGCTTGCTTAACTCCTCTCCCTTCGCATCTCTCTCTCCCTCTTCACTTGCTTTACTCTCCCTCCCTCTTCACTTGCTTTACTCTCCCTCCTTCCCCTGTATATTCCCCTTCCTCTCTCTTCTTTCCCATCCCTCCTCACTTCTCCTCCTCCCCTTCCACTCCCTTCCTCATTCTTCCTACCACATCGCTTCCCTCCTTCCCCATTGCGTTACCCCTCCCCTCTTTCTCCCTTACCTCTCCTCCCTGTATTTCCCTCCTGTTGTCTCCCTCCCTTCCCTCTTGCCTCCTCTCCCCTTCCTTGCCCTCACCTTTAATGATTTAAGAGGAGAGTTAACAGGAAAGAAAATAGTGTTAAAATATAATTGTATGGATTAGGTTATATTCTCTCTCTCTCTCTCTCTCTCTCTCTCTCTCTCTCTCTCAGATAATAGTGATAATGGATGTTGTTGATGATGGCAGTGGTAGTGGTGATGGCATTTGTGATAGTGATTATTGTACTGATATTTAGATATAACAGTGTTAGTAGTAGTAATGGAAGTAGTGATGATGGTGTTAATGGTAGCGGTAGTAGTAGTGTTAGTGGCGGTAGTGATTGTGATGGTGATGGTAATAGTGTTAATGGTGGTAGTTGTTGTGGTGGTGGAAGTAAGTTATGATAGAGGTGGTGGCAATGGTAGTGATGGCAGGAGTAATGATGTATTGGTGGCAGGAGTAATGATAGAGGGGGTGGTAGTGGTGGCAGGAGTAATGATAGAGGGGGTGGTAGTGGTGGCAGGAGTAATGATAGAGGGGGTGGCAGGAGTAATGATAGAGGGGGTGGCAGGAGTAATGATAGAGGGGGTGGCAGAGTAATGATAGACGGGGTGGGAGCCAGGAAGTCAAACCATTTTAGGTCGTGACAAGTAGAGCGGAGATGAGAGAGACTTGTGGGCAGTGTGGCTCTCCAGGTGTGGGTGTAGGTGTAGCAGAGTGTACATGTGTGGGTGTAGTAAGGTGCACATGTGGGTGTAGCAGGGTGTACGTGTAGATGTAGCAAGGTGTACAGATGTGAGTGTAGGTGTATCAGGGTGTAGAGATAATTGGGTTTGTGTGTTATAGTTGGTGTGTGTGTGTGTGTGTTTGTGTGTGTGTGTATGTGTATGTGTGTGTGTGTGTGTGTGTGTGTGTGTGTGTGTGTGTGTGTGTGTATCATCCTCTGTATAGATAAAACCTTCAGTATATAAATTATCCTTAACCTGACCCACTACCTTGTCTGTCTATACTCCTTTCACCTTCACTTGGCTCACTGTCGTTCTTAGGCAGCTTTTTTTTAATGCAGGGAAGAAGGAACCAAAGGCCGAGAGTCCGAAATAAGCTTCCCTTCAAGAAAACAAGCAAACAATAACATGACCAAATTCAGTGGCAGAAAAATAAAATACCGCGGCTCCACCTCCATTCCGTAGCACTTCTTCGTGACTAGCATCGCTCAAAGGGGAGGAGAGGGCCTTGGTAGATAAATTATTCTTAACTATTCTCACTGTATTTCCTTCTGCTTTTGACCATAGATTTTTAAAGGCAGGTTGTCCAGGGAAGAGCAGTGTGTGTGTGTGTGTGAACGTGAATGGATCTTGCATTTGATAGGATTTACGGTTTATGTATGTGGGTGTATTTGAGTTCTAGGGAGGTGTGTGTGTGTGTGTGTGTGTGTGTGTGTGTGTGTGTGTGTGTGTGTGTGTGTCAGCATGAATGGATCTTGAATTTCATAGGATTTACAGTTTACGTATGTGGGTGTATTTGAGGTTAAGTTTTAGGTGTAAGAAGGGTATGTATGGGCCTGGGTTAGTCAGGGTGTCGTGGTGTTTATACAGGCGCCTCTGTGTGGAATGTAAGGTGTACGTGTGGAAGGAGACGTAGAAGGGGTCAGTGTGGCCGTATTCTCATCGGTGGAGTCATCTCCCCGACACCTTTTCCTAAGCGATTTATTTTGCTTATTACACCATACTGTCTTATTCTGTGCGACATAAATCCTTCAGACATCTTTCCTAAGCGATTTATTTTGCTTATTGCACCATACTGTCTTATTCTGTGCTACATAAATCCTTCAGACATCTTTTCTAAGCGATTTAGTTTGCTTATTAACCATACTATCTTATTCTGTGCTACATAAATCCTTCAGACATCTTTCCTAAGCGATTTAGTTTGCTTATTATACATAACTGTCTTATTCTGTGCTAAATAAATCCTTCAGACATCTTTCCTAAGCGATTTATTTTGCTATTTACATCTTACTGTTTTATTCTGTTATATAAATCCTTCAAACATCTTTCCCAAGCGATTTATTTTGCTTATTACACCATACTGTCTTATTCCGTGTTGTATAAATCTTTCAAGCATCGCCCTACTGTGCATAAATAACGTATAAGGAGGATATTAACCAGCCATATCCAAGAATAAATCGCTAAGGAAGAGGTGTTGGACCCCACGAGAATGTGCCACGTTTTTTTTTTTTTTTATGGCTCTTGACACTTGTATTTAGCTTATTTATTCTTGTTTGAGAAGCACGTGACCACTGGCAGAATCACCTGGGTCCGAATTCTCTCCCTAACACCTCTTCCTTAGCGATTTATTTTGCTTATTACACCTTGTCCTCTTGCATGTTACTTAAGGCACTCTAATATCAGCATACTCTGCCTATATAACGTAGAAAATGATATTAGATGTGGAGTGAACGTAGGGTGTGGGTAGTGAGGAAAGGTGTGTGTGTGTGTGTGTGTGTGTGTGTGTGTGTGTGTGTGTGATGAGGGCCAGGGTGTGGTGAAGGGTGTGGTACGTCATGAAGAAGGGCATAGGGTACGACAAGGGGCTGCAGGGGTGGTGGATTGTGGTAGTGGTGGTGGTGGTGGTGATGGTGATGGTTCCGATTGTGGTTGATTGTGGTGGTGGTGGTAGCGATGCTGGTGATTGTGGGAGTGGTGATGCTGGTGATTGTGGTAGTAGTGATGCTGGTGATTATGGTGGTAGTGATCCTGGTGATTGTGGTAGTGGTGATGCTGGTGATTATGGTGGTAGTGATGCTGGTGATTGTGGTGGTAGTGATGCTGGTGATTGTGGTAGTGATGCTGGTGATTGTGGTAGTGGTGATCCTGGTGATTGTGGTAGTTGCGGTGGTGGTGGTGATTGATGTGGTGAATAGTGGTAATATGGTGGGATTCAGGCTTGATGTTGATTGTGGTGAGTGAGGGAAAAGTGGTAGTAATGGTGGTAGTTGTGGTTGCTGGTAGAGCATAGACGATGGTGGTGATTGTGGTTGTGGTGATGGATTATGTAGATAGTGTGGTGAGATTGTTGTGGTTAGTGAGTCGGTAATGTTGGTAGTTGTGGTGATGGTGGCAGGAGGATGTGTAAGGTATATTTGCTGGTGATGGTAGTGATTGTGGTAGGTGTGAGGAAGGATGGTGGTAGTTGTGGTGTACCGCGTTTTGATGATAGTGATTGTGAGTAATTGTGGTATGAGGAAGATCGTGGTGTTGTAGTGGTGATAGTGGTGGTGGTGGTGGTGGTAGTGGTTGTAAGGAAGGGTGAGGGAGTGGTGATAGTGGGGTAAGAAAGTGTAGTTGTGGTGGTAGTGGTGTGAGTATGAGTGGAGTGGTGGTCATTACTGTACTCTGTGTGTGTGTGTGTGTGTGTGTGTGTGTGTGTGTGTGTGTGTGTGTGTGTGTGTGTTTTGGCAGGGTGCCCGCCAGACGCTCCTATGTTGCCCACTACCTTTATTTCACCCACTATATTTACACACACACACACACACACACACACACACACACACACACACACACACACACACACATCCCTTTTGGCTTTACTAGTTACCTTATTTGTGCGGGATCTCTCTCTCTCTCTCTCTCTCTCTCTCTCTGCTTTCCACTTTCACACATTCCTCCTCCTGTCTGCCCCCCCCCCCCAAAAAAAAAAAAAAAGCAACGCAAAAAGTTAATAGGATTTTTCAGATTTAAAAAAGTTAGGATCGTAACTTACAAGGTCGTCACTTAACAGGGTCGTA
>NC_136954.1:69609908-69632408 GCF_032717465.1 Coenobita brevimanus | reverse complement strand
ACACGAAAATCATTGACGCTTTTCCGGTTTTATATGTTTACGTGTGTGTGTGTATGTGTGTGTGTGTATGTGTGTGTATGTGTGTGTGTGTGTGTGTGTGTGTGTATCCAAAATGGCGGACATGGCAGGACTGCATATCTGGCTACTGCCTTCTTGTCGGAGGCGGATGTATCAGGGGGGGAGGGTGGATGAGGGAGAGGGAAAGAGAAGGAAGGGGAGGGAGGGGGGAGGGAGAGGGAAAGAAAAAGAAGGAGGGGGAGGGGGAGGGAGGAGTAAGGGAGAGGGAATGAAGATGAAGGGGAGAGGGAGGGAGGAGTTTGAGAAGGAAGGGGAGGTGATGAGTGACAAGATAGGGAGAACGAAAGGGTGAGGAAGAGAGAAGCATGAGTGGCAGGAGAGAGAGAGAGAGAGAGAGATAAGCCATATTATAGGCGACCCTCCTTGGCTGAGTTGGCTTAAGATGGTCCTGTCGTGTGTGTGTGTGTGTGTGTGTGTGTGTGTGTGTGTGTGTCTCGAGTGATTATGCAGGTGTTTACGTGTTTTAATCAGTATGCAAGTGTTTTAAATGTGTGTGTGTGTGTGTGTGTGTGTGTGTGTGTGTGTGTGTGTGTGTGTGTGTGTGTGGGCAGGTGAGGGTCAGTTACCTGGGAGTCATTAAAGCAATTAGCACAGATCCCTGCATCTCACACACACACACACACACACACACACACACACACACACACACACACACACACCTTATATCAACTCTCTTTTCCTTCCTTCCTACTTCATCTCACTCATCACCCTCCCTGCTCGATTTCCTCCCTCTCCATTTCTCTTCCCTCCCTCCCTCTCTCCCTCCCTCCCTCCCTCCCTCCCTTCACATAATCTCTCCATCTCTCATCTCAATTTTCTCCAAACTTCTCTCCTATCTTTACATGTCATGAATCGCCATCATTCTTTCTCTTCCCTCCCCCCCTCTATCCCTCTCCTCCTCCTCCTCCTCTTCCTCCTCCTCTACCTCTCCATTCCCTCTTCCCCTCCCCTCCTCCTCCTCCTGCTCCTCCTCCCCCTCCCCCTCCCCCTCCTCCTTTCTATCTTTTCCCCCACCATCACTCCCGTCCCTCCAGCCTCCACCTCCCCTACTCTCTCTCTCTCTCTCTCCTGTTTCATCTAATTTATTGTTCTTCACACTGTCTTGCCACTGGTTTCATGTTTCTCTCTCTCTCTCTCTCTCTCTGTTAACCTTTTTCCTTTCCTCTCCACTCCTTCCTTTTCCATCCATCCCTTTCCTTTCTTCCCTTCCATCCCTCCCTCCTTTGCTTCCCCTTTTCCTTTCCCTCACTTCCTCTCCTCTACCTTTCCTCCTTTCCTCCATTCTCATTTCTCAGTTCCTCCATTTCCTCCTTTCGTCTTCCTCCCTCTCTCCCTCCTCATTCTCCTCCCTCCCTCCCTCCCTCCTCATTCTCCTCCCTCCCTCCTCATTCTCCTCCCTCCCTCCCTCCCTCCTCATTCTCCTCCCTCTCATTAATCTCACCCTATCATTCCTCCTCCCTTATCATTCGTTCGCCGTCCCTCCCTTCCTCCTGTCTTGTACCCTATCTCCTCCCTACCTCCTCTCTTCCTCCCTTCCTCCCTTCCTCCACCCTTCTCCCTTGTTTCCCCTCCTTCCTCCCCTTTCCTCCCTTACTCCTCATTTCCTCCCCCTCGCTCCTCCCCTTCTTCCTCCTCTTACACATTGTTATTCACGTCCTCCAGGATTCCCCCCTCTCTCTCTCTCTCTCTCTCTCTCTCTCACACACACACACACACACACACACACACACACACACACACACACACACACACACACCGTTCTCGCCTTTTTCCCTCTCTCCTCTACCCATCTCCCTCTTCTACCCTTCTCACTTTCCTCCCTCTTCTCTCCCCCCCACCCCCCTAGTTTCCTTTGTCAGCCTCTAATCCCTTCCCCCTCCTCCATCTTTTAATTATTTTTATCTCTCTCATCGTGGAGGTGAAGATTGCAGATTTGGATATAAACAGTTTATTATTGAAAAACACTGCTGTCATAGTTTGCATATCCCTGACGCAAAAGAGAGGAGAGAGGGAGAGAGAGAGAGAGAGAGAGAGAGAGTTTAGAATCCTGTAAGTGCTGAGATGAGAGTGGGAGAGAGTTAACAAGCCTCCTATGACTGCAGAGATGAGAGAGAGAGAGGGGGGGGTACCAAGAATCCTGCCTGCCGTGTTGATGTTCGGCCAGATCGCCTGTTACCATCTGAATGTCATGGTAACTTATCAGTGGCGCTTATCAGGCTTATCGAACCGCTATGTGTAACCCAGGAATTACGTGGGAGGGGGAGGAGAGTAAGGGGAGGGGAGGGGAGGAGCAGGGGGAGGAAAGTGCGGGTGTAAGAAGTGAAGGGATACAAGTTTTGGGGAGGTGAGGGGAGGGAAGGAGAGGGAAAAAGGGGAGACGGATGGAGGAAGGTGAAGAGGGAAGGGGATTTAGAATGTGTAGCAGTAGTAGTAGTTGTAGTAGTAGTAAGTAGTAGTAGTAGTAGAAGTAGTTGTAGGCCTATCCTCTGTAGATGTTGGGAATTTTGGTCAGTTAATAAGGCGTGGTGGGTTAGGATAGGAAATATTACAGGGAATTAAATCATTTCCTTTTAAGATTTCTCACAACTGCATTTGTTTGGACAAGATAAGGTTTTTTGCCACAGTAAGAGCGATAATTGATAAGGAACTTCCCTCCCCTTTTTATTTTCCTCTTCCATCCCCCTGCTCCCTCCCCATCTCCCTCCCCTCCTCCCTCCTCTTGTCCTTCCTCCTTTCTTGCTTATCCTCCTTCCTTCCCCTCCACATCCTCCCTCCTCTCCTCCATATCCCCAACTTTACTCCTCGTCCCCCCTCCCCCCTACCTCTCCCTCTCCCTCCTCTCCCCCCCTCCGTCTTCCTCTCCTTTTCCCCCTCTCCCCCTTCTCTCCCCTCAGTTTCTCTCTCTCCCCCCGTGTCGAAGAACATATAATCCTGGAATCTTCTTGGAAATGATAAGACAAAATGGTGTATCTCAGGAACTGCCTTGGCGATAACGTATCTTTAATAGGCTTTATGTGAGATGATGATGATGATGATAGTAGTAGTAGTAGTAGTAGTAATAGAAAGAGGAGGAGGAAGAGCAGAGAGAGAGAGAGAGAGAGAGAGAGTGAGAGAGAGAGGACGGATAAACGGAAAGGAGGAAAATTGGATCAAGTTGAGCTGAGAGAGAGAGAGAGAGAGAGATGATGAGGGAGAGGGAAACAAGTGAGCTGGAATGGAGGAAAGAAGCTGGAGTGTGAAAGAGAGAGAGAGAGAAAGAGAGAGGTGTAAGGGAGAGAAGAGGGAGGCAGGGAGGGAAGGGAGAGACAGGGGGTGTATTGATCGAGGGAGAGAGAGAGAGAGAGAGTTCACTACACCACACTCCTTTGTCGTTTGTTTCCCTACATGTGTACGTCTCAGCTGTGTACGTGTGTGTGTGTATTTAGTTTCTTTTAGTGTGAGTACAGGTGTGTGTATGTTTATGAGAGGAGAGAGAGTCTGTCTTGTGTGCCTGTGTACGTTTTACATGTGGATAAACACACATGTGTAGATACCAGAGTAAGTACCACTACATACACGAATGGATCTGCGTGTGTGTGTGTGTGTGTGTGTGTGTGTGAGAGAGAGAGAGAGAGAGGGAGAGATTTCACTCCGACGCGTTACACACACACACACACACACACACACACACACACACACACACACACACACACACACACACAGTTCCACATCTACACATAGCCGTACACATACCGACACCAACACACATGGACTCAGGTACGTACATACAAAGACGCACATGTACACATACTTACCTTCCATTTTAACAGCACTGAGCAAAGGTTCGTCGACATACATACATACATACATACGTCAGTGCTTACATACATACACAGTTAAACGTACATGATATACACATTGTCGTCGTTTAGTGCACACACATACATACATACATACACCAATCAATTCACTGGTGGTACAGAGGATGTGGTGGAAAGTAACTCAACCTGGATGTAATGAGGTTATGATGTAAGGCTATAAACCATATATCAGGGTTATGTAAGCGACTTTGCCTATACCACCCCCTTTTACCTCCCCCCTCCCTCCCCCAATCCCCTCTCCTCTCCACCTACACACTCATACTCCCACATTCTCTCTCTCTCTCTCTCTCTCTCTCTCTCTCTCTCTCTCTCTCTCTCTCTCTCTCTCTCCAGTGAATATTTTGTCACTCATACCATTTGATTCTCCATACCCTTTCTTCCTCCCCCTCCCTTCCCCCTCTCCTTCTCCCTTCTTCCCTTTCCTCTCCATCCTTCCTCCCCCCTCCCCCCTCTCCTTCCTCCCCTCTCCATTATTCTCCCATATCCTCTTCCGCCTCTACCCATTTCACTCCCCTCCCTCCTGTTCTTCCTATTCCTCACCTCACCACTTCCTCCTCCTTTTCCTCCACTCTTCCTCTTCCCATTCCTCCCCTCTTGCCTTCCCTTTCCTCCCCACTCTTCTTGTTCTCTCCCTCCTGCTCCTTCCTGCTTCCTTTCCTCCTCCTCCCTTCTTTTCCTCCTCCTCATTCCCCACACCTTTCCTTCCCTCTCACTCGCTTCCTTTCCCTTCTCAGTCACTCCTCTCTCTCCATCTTTCTCTCCCCTCTCTCCATCTTTCTCTCCCCTCTCTCCATCTTTCTCTCCCCTCTCCATCTTTCTTTCCCCTCTCCATCTTTCTCTCCCCTCTCCATCTTTCTCTCCCCCCCTCACTCCTTCTTCTCTCTCCGCATTCTCTCCCCTCTGCACCATTCTCTCCCCTTCTCCCGGCACCCCATTCCCTTTGCCTCCCCAGGTTTAATCTTCAGAGATGTGTAGGAGTTTTAGTTAATTAACAGGGAGTCTTTACACACACACCTTACTCCCTCGCACCTCTTTACTCTCCCTACCTTCTGCTCCTTCCATCTTCTCCCTTCCTCCTTTTCCTTTTTTGTCTTCCTCCCCTCTTCCTTCTCCCTTCCTCCTTGTCCTTTCCCCCTCCTCCTCCTCCTCCTTCCGTCTTCCTTTCCCTCCTGTATTTTTTTCTTCCTCTCCCTCCCCCTCTTTCTCCTCGTCCTCCTCCCTTCCTACCTTCCATCTTGTTTTTTTCCATTCCTTTCCTTTTATGAAAAATAGAGTGAACCCAGTGCACTGCAGGCTGAAGCTCTCTCTCTAGACTCCATCATCTTCCTTACGGGGGATAGGGAAGTAGTTGAGGGACGTTGGTATGCCCAGGCAGTTGATCCGCCTGGGTATATCAGTGCCACCACGTGAAGGCCACCCTCTCCATTACCCCGGGGAAAAATGAGAGTAGGGAGTGGGGAGGGAGGGAGGGAGGGGAAGGGGGAGGGGTGGCAGAGGGGAGGTGGAAAGTTAGGTGGGGGAGGGGTGGATGTCGGGGGTTGGGATACAGGTGGATAGGATGCTGATGGATATTAAAAGACCTTGTTGGATTTGCCTAGGATTCTCTCTCTCTCTCTCTCTCTCTCTCTCTCTCTCTCTCTCAGTGTGTGTGTGTGTGTGTGTGTGTGTGTGTGTGTGTGTGTGTGTGTGTGTTTGAGAGCACTTGTGAGAAGTGTGGGTTGCAACAGGTGTGATGCCCACTTGACAGGAGAACCTCTACACACACACACACACACACACACACAGTCTCTCTCTCTCTCTCTCTCTCTCTCCGATATCGACAAGGAGAGAAAGCTGCCCGTGTGAATGAGCGAATTATACAACCTGAATATCTCCCGGTCAATGAATGAATGAATAACGGTGAATAAACGAAAGATAATGACAAATGAATAACTAAGTAGAGACGAATCCTTCATTGACTGGATTAGAGAGAGAGAGAGAGAGAGAGAGAGAGAGAGAGAGAGAGAGCATTGGAAGGGATATTAGTGTTAGAAGTGACGATTGTTTGTTAGTTAATCTTGTTATTGTTATTATTATTATTATTAGTTTTATATTTTACTATAATTCCACCACCACTACTACTACTACTACTACTACTACTACTACTACTACTACTACTACTGTTATTATTATTATTATTATTATTATTATTTATCAACACGCACTGAAGTCATCCTGTCTCCCTCTCACTCATCACATCCTCTCTCCTCCCTCTCACATGCCCTTCATTTCTCCTCCACTTCATTCTCCCTCCCTCCCTCCCTCCCTCCCTCCCTCTCCATCACACTTAGGAGTAGTTCACACCCATTCACAGGGGAGAGAGAGAGAGAGAAAGAGAGAGAGAGAGAGAGAGAGAGAGAGAGAATGTGACTTTGCTGGGTGGTCTGGTATGTCCTTAACCCCTCCCCTCCCCCTTCTCTCTCTCTCTCTCTCTCTCTCTCTCTCTCAGACCATTTACCTATCTCTTCCCCTCCCACCCTCCCTTCCCGCCCCCTCCCCCCGACCCCCCAAAGGGATAATTGCCCCCCTCGTGGCCAGTCAACCATCTTAACTACACCGAACCACCACTCCCTGTAAATGACCTGGGAGAGAGAGAGAGGTGTAGTGCTGATGCTGTTGTGTAATTAGGGAGGTAATTGCTTAGTGTATCGTTAATTAGGTGATTAGGCTTTCTCTTGAGCCTTAGGTTTTCTCGTGTGACTTCGTATTATTATTATTATTATTATTATTATGATTATGATTATGATTATTATTATTATTATTGATATTGTTATTGTTATTATTAGTATCATTATTACTACTACTACTACTGCTGCTGCTGCTATTATTATTGTTATTATTATTATTATTATTATTATTATGTTGATATGGACCTTGATTATTGTTACCACGTTTCAGATTTCCATTCCAGTTTCATTATTATTATTATTATTAAAAATGCTTTAACAATAATATTAGGTAAATAAAGGAATATGACAGGCAGACAGACAGACATTTAAGGTGAGCCAGGGCATTTCTGAGAAGCTAACACCCGTATTGATCCTGAGAGAGAGAGAGAGAGAGAGAGAGAGAGAGAGGTATAAAATGTAATTTAAACGTTATAGTCTTGGTGTGTGTGTGTGTGTGTGTGTGTGTGTGTGTGTGTGTGTGTGTGTGTGTCGTTGTTTTTGACTTCTTGTTTACTGTCCTCAACCTTCCTTCTTCCACTTCCCCCCTCCCCCCCTCTCCATCCCCTCTCTTTCCTTTCCTTCCCCTCCCTCCTATCCTCTCCTTCCCCCTCCTTTCCTCTCCTTCCCCTCCCTCCCTCTCCATCTCCTCCCTTTCCTCTCCCTCCCTCCTCTCTCCTGTTACCTTCCATCCTTCTCTTCCTCTTTCCCCAATTTTTCCCTCCCCTCTCTCAATAACTATCTCTTCCTCCCCTTTCTCCTTCTCCCTCCACTCCTCCCTCCCTTTTCCTCTCCTCCTTCCCTCCCTTCCTTAATCTCACATTTCCCCATGCACTCCCTCCTCACCCACCCCCTCTCACACCTGCCCTCCCTCTATGCCTCCAACCATCTGTCACCCTTTCCTTCCCTCTCTCTATTTTCCCTTCATCCCTCCACGTCCATCTTCCCTCCATCTTTTTCGTCACCTCTTCCTTCCCTCCATCCCTGTCTCCCTCTCCCGCCTTTCTCTTCATTTACCCCTCTTCCCACCCCCCTTTCTTTTCCCCCCTTTCTACCCATCCCCCATCACTCACCATCCTTCCCTCCTACCGTATCTCCCTCCCCCCATCCTTCCTCAACTTTCCCTCCTTCCCTTCCTTCGCTTCTTCCCTCCCTACAGCCTTACCTCCTTCCATATTTCCCTTTCCCCCATCCTTCCCCCCACTCTCCCTCCTTCCCCCCACTCTCCCTCCTTCCCTTCCTTCCCTCCTTCCTTATCTCCCTCGCCTCCATCCTTCCTCCACTTTCCCTCCTTCCCTTCCCCCCTACTTCTTTCTCTCCTTCCATATCTCCCTCTCCCCCGTCCATCCTCCACTCTCCCTCCTTCCCTTCCCTCCCTCCTTCCTTCTCTCCCTCCTTCCCTCCCTCATGTTTGCCACCGTGACATTGGAGGGAGACCAGGCACGTGACCTCGCCTCCCTCCCTCATCTTTGTCCTCTCCCCAACACTCACTCTTTCCTCCCCTCCACCTCTTCTTCTTCCTCTCCCCTTCCCCCTGCCTCTTCATCCTGAGTTTACCTACCTTCCTCCACCCCTCCACTCTCCTCTCCACTTACTAATCTCATAAATCACGTACCACAGTCATAACACGTGGCATTTAAACACGTCTGCGGTGCTTTTGTGTGTGTATTATCTGAAGGGTTTTTCTCTTCGTTTTTTCTAGCGTTGTATTGGACCCCCCCCCTTTCTCTCTCTCTCTCTCTCTCTCTCTCTCTCTCTCTCTCTCTCTCTCTCTCTCGAGGGGAGAGGAGAAAGGGAGAGTGGCGGTGAGGACGAAAGAGGGGAGGAAGTATGGGAGGAGAGAGAGAGAAAGGTGAGGGAGGGAGAATTTGAGAAGGTATAGAGGGAGGGAGAGAGGTGAGGATGAGGGAGGGGGCGTGAGAGGAGGGAGAAGGAAGGGTGAGGGAGTTTGACCCTGTTACAAGGCCATCCTCCCTCCCTTCCGTTACCTACCTCTCTCTCTCCCTTCCTCCCTTCCCATCCCTTCCTCCCTCCATCACTTCATCCTTCCGTTCCTCATCACTTACATTCACCATCTCCATCACTTCATCCTCTCTCTCTCTCTCTCTCTCTCTCTCTCTCTCTCTCTCTCTCTCTCTCTCTCTCTCTCTCTCTCTCTCTCTCCACCTGTTGCCTTGTCTCGTTATCTCCTCTCTTCCTCTCTTTATCGTCTGCATCTCTTTTCCTGTATATCCTTTACTGATATTTATTCATACCTTTTTTCCTTAGTTTCCTTATTTTCCATTGGTTTTTGCCTTATTTACTCTTATTTTCCTCTCTCTCTCTCTCTCTCTCTGTACCATTCCACTCTTCTGTCTCCCACTTTCCCCGTCTCCTGTGTTATCTCCCCACTCCTTTCGTCTCTCCCCTTATCTAACCTTCCATTTTCTCTCCCCAATATTCCCTTCTCTCCCTCCTTCTCCTCTCTCTCCCCCACTATCTTCCCTTCTCATCTCTCCCCCACTGTCTTCCCTTCTCCTCTCCCTGTCTCCCCTTCTTTCTCTCTCCCCCTCTATCTCTTCTCTTCTCTCGGCCTCCCTCCCCTTCTCTCCTCTCCCCCTGTCTCCCCTTCTCTCCTCTCCCCCTGTCTCCCCTTCTCGTCTCTCCCCCTCCCCCTCCCTCCTCCACCCTCCCCCTATCTCCCTGTCTCCCGTCTCGCCCTTGCTATCTCTGCTATCTAATCATACCAGAGACAGCCATCGTTCCTAGGCTGACATACACCTACTGTAGCTTGGAAGGCCGCATTGAGAGCGGATTTGGGTCTGGCAGGGGGGGGGGCTGGTAGGGGTGTTGGAATAATAATAATAATGATAATAATAATAATAATAATAGTAATAATAATAATGATAATAATAATAGTTTTGCTGCTGGTGCTTTTACTGCTGCAACTGCCAATGCTACAGCAACAACAACAGCTACTACTACTACTACTACTACTACTACTACTACTACTACTACTACTATTAATGCTGCTGCTGCTGCTAGTAATTGAGACTATTTTGATAACCTTCACTATCGTTTTGTGCAGTTTGTTATCATTGTTGTGTGTGTGCGTGTGTGTGTGTGTGTGTGTGTGTGTGTGTGTGTGTGTGTGTGTGTGTCATTTCCTAGTAGCCTACGTACAGTATGTGCGTGGGGGGATGGAGGATGTGGATTTAGGTGTGTATATAGGTGAGATATGCTGCCTCCTGTGTAGTGTTAGTGGATATAGATGTGTGTGAAGATTTGTACGTGCAAAGAGAGAGAGAGCGAGAGAGCGGAAATCCCCAGCCAAATTATTTTTCATATTAGCTGGCGTCTGAGGTGGGGAAAAATAATGACCAGGAGAAAAACACAGCTATCATTATTGTGAAGCTGCCACTACTACTACTACCACCACCACTACTACTACTACTACTACTACTACTGGTGATAAAACTGAGTATGAAATAAATAATCTAGCTAGTTGTAAGTAATGAAATCCGAGAGGCAGGTATGAAAACTCAGGTGAAATAAGGTGAAACGGAAGCTGATGGAATTTTACAATACGGTAGCACAAGGCTCTTCTCGCGGCGGCCACCCAGTAGGCGTATTTCCCCGTGTGTGCTAATACTCGCGTTCATTAGTATTTAACGAGGTCATAAATCTGCTGGGCAACACGGATGATTAAGCGCCCAGAATCGGGTATTATTGATCAGTGTGTTTGTGTGTGTGTGTGTGTGTGCAGGATGGTGGCACTTATGTAGAGAAATGGTATCAAATGTTTTGGTGGGGCCCCGGAGTGAGGATTATCGTGGGCGCCAGGTACCGAGCATAAGATCAAACCGTACTGTTTACATTCCTGGATTAATCGCTATATGAGTGATGTTAGTGGCTAGATAAAGTCAATAGGTTAGTGGTTAGAGTGTGTGAAGAAACTGCATTAATTTGTGTAAGTTGAGGCCCCAGAGTGAGTGTAAGAGAAACGGTGGGCGGGCCCCGTAGCGAGGATAGTGTCTCGCCGCGTGCGACTCCCACCGTCCTTAGCAAGACAGTCAAGTTTTCGCTGTGGTGGTGGGAGGGCTGTGTGCTGTCTCTCCGCGCCCTAATTCGCGAGATTCGATCAATATTTGGATGTACGGGAGGTGATTAGTGGTCAAAGTGATGGTGCAGGTGATGTGGTCGTAGTGATGCTGGTGAAACAGTGTGGTGTAGTGGTGAAACGGTGGCAGTGTGGGGTTGGTTTGTGTGTACCTTGATTTGTGTGTGTATGTGTGTGTGTGTGTGTACTGGCCAGCGATTGTAGTGTCTCCCTCCATCCACTTGCCTCCCCTTCCATCTGTCTCAATCTGTCCATCCATCTATCCATTCTCCCCCTCACTTGTTGGAGCATCTTTCTGACTCCCCCTCTCCCTCTTCCATCCATCCATCTAGCCATCCATCCAACCATCCATTCTTTCATCCATCCATCCTTTTGTCACCCATCCATTAGTCTATTATTCTTCACCCTTTTATGCCGGCTTATCCATCCGTCATTCTTTTCTGTTTTATTCCGTACCTACGTCTCAGCCTTCTTTTCCTCCCCCAGCCTCCCTCTCTCCCCTCCCTCCTCCCCCACCCCTTCGTTCCTCACCCCCTCACCTCCCCATCCCCCCCTCATCGTTCCTTACCCATTTTCCCCCACCATCCATTCTCTACATGTTTCTTCCCTGCCCTCCTCCCCTCCTCCCCCCTTTCTTCCATTCCTCCCCTTTTCTCTTTCCATTACCCCCCTTGCTCCTCCTCCCCCCTCCTCCTTCTCCCCCCTCCTCCTCCTCCCCCCTCCTCCTCCTCCCCCTCTCACTTCTCCCACATCTCTCATCATCTCCCCCTACCCTCCCTCCCATTCATCCTTTCCTTCCTCCCCTTCATTCCTTTCTCCATTCCTCTATCGCCATTTCTCTTCCTCATTTCCACCTTCCTCCCCATCGTCTTCATTTTCCTTTAACCCCACAACACAGTCCTCTCCCATTCTCTTTCTTTTCTCAGTCTCACCTTCCCTCTCCCTTTCTCTTCATCTTGTCTCCCTCCTTTGCCAGTTTTCCTCCCCCACTTTCACTTTCCCTCCACCCTTCCACTTTCTCCACCTCTTCATCTCCATCTTTTCTCCTCCCATTACATTTTTTTTTTCGTCAATATCACCTTTTACGTATTGTCTCCCCATCCTCCCCTCATCTCCGTTTTCTTTCTCCCCCTCCCCCTCCCTTCCCCTTCCCCATCTCATTTCTCCCTCCTTTCGTCACTCCTCCCTATACTCTCTCTCTCTCTCCCCACTTAAACTGTTATATACCTGCCAGTACTCACACATACACACTTTCTCGAAATTCTGTGACCAGCTCGAAAAGAATGAACTGAAAAAAGTTTTAAACAAAAAAGTTAATAGACTGAAATGACCATGCAAATGAGTGCTAATGACCGCCTATAGATAATTTACTGGGTATGGTGAATAGGACAGTGAGGTGATTGGCGATGATGAAGGAAAATGGCAGGATTTGAAGATTATTTTTGGTTAATGAGTGTTTGTCTCGTCACTACTCTTTTCATCTTCGCAAAAAAATAATAATAATAATAATTGCTGCGGCTCTATCGTTTTCCAGAGCACTTCTTCGTGACTAGCGTATGAGAACTGAATATCACTATGCTCTTTTCATCTTGGCAAAAGAATGCTGCGGCTCTATCATTTTTCTGAACACTTCATCGTGACTAGCATAACTCTCATGTTTTCTCTGGTCTTCATCCTAACTTGCAAGAAACGAAAAAAAAAAAATGCTTCACTCTATCCATTTTCTGTACACTTCTTCGTGACTAGCATGAGAACTGTCATGTATTTATCTTCAATACTCGTTTCATCCTAACTTGGCAAAAAAAAAAAAAAAAAAAAACTACGACCTGTTTCATTTCCTTTGCACTTCTTCGTGACTAGCATGAGATTCTAGTGATAAATCATGTTGCATCTCGTCATTCAAGGCAGAGAAATGGCAGTTTTAGGCCAAGTTAATGTGAAAAGAGTGTAGTGTGTGGATGGAAAGGATGCAGTGTCGATGAGGAGGGTGTAATGTGGATGTGTTGGGAAATGTATTAAGTAAGTGTTCGTGTGTTAATTGACTTTTGAACGAAGAAAATTGGAAGAACGAAGAGTTGTGGGGAAAAAAACAGATGATTATTATTGAGCGTTGTGCGTCTCGTTGTGTTTCATTCCCATCAGCCAAGTGTATTTTGAACGAAAAATATTAGAGTGAGCGAAGACTAGTGGGAAAAGAAGGCAAACCAGCAGATTTTGATTACGTTCTGTGGTGTACGTTGTGTTTCATTCCAGTTGGCCAAGTGTTGTAATAGTGACTGGAAAATGACTGGAAAATGGGAATATTTGTGAAAGCATAATGGAGGAATTGTGGAAAGTATTAATGAGACTAGTAACTGATTGGCACATTATTATTATTATTAGTTATTATTATTATTATTGTTTTACGTATGGAATAATTTGTTGAAGATTTAAAATATGGTCATACTATGGGTGTGAGATTACGACAGAGGGAGGGAATGTGATCTGTTTTTCGTTCAGTTCAGTATAAAAAATAAAATGTTGCGTTTATCATTTTAATCAATAATAAAAGTTGGAAAGCTATTCTCTCTTTCTCTGTCAGTCTGTCAGTCTGTCTCATTTTGAAAGCCATTTTAATTTGACAGACGTTCAGTTACCAATGACAGTGATGAGAATTTGATGTGGAAATTAAACTTATTGAAATTGAGTGTGTGTGTGTGTGTGTGTGTGTGTGTGTGTGTGTGTAAAAATCGCTTGGGTGGGGAACATGATGTGATGGAGGAGGCTGGAAGTGGTTGGAATTAGTGTGTGTGTGTGTGTGTGTGTGTGTGTGTGTGTGTGTAAAAATCGCTTGGGTGGGGAACATGATGTGATGGAGGAGGCTGGAAGTGGTTGGAATTAGTGAGTGTGTGTGTGTGTGTGTGTGTGTGTGTGTGTGTTTAGTCTTGCTGCTGGTTGAGAAAATGGTTGTGTGTATGTGTGTGTGTGTTTAGTCTTGCTGTTGGTTGAGAAAATTGTGTGTGTGTGTGTCTCATCGTTCTGAAGGGGTTAAGCGGTGAGAATTACAGTTTCGAGCTATAAAATAAATATTTACCGGTACTGAAAGTGTGTTATGGGATGGAGGAAGAGGCAGTAAAAGTTATTGACTAATTCTGTCAGTCTGTCTATTGTATGATTTTATCTATTGAACAATTCTCCATCTGCCTGTCTACATATCTGTTTATCAGTGTAATTTTATCAGTATGTATCTGACTTCGCCATTTACGTACGGTATGTCTTTTTAATTATCTGTATACAGTATCTACCTACCTTGCGTTTATCATTGTCATCCTTTCATTATCTATCTATCTGTCAGCCTGTCTCGTAATGTGTATGAAATGTAGTGCAGAGAAAAAAATATATATATGCCGTGTCATTTTACCGGAACAATACAAAAGTGCTTAAAATAAAAATGGGGGGAAAAAGAAGTTGAGTTTTATGGAGGGTTTATAATAGTGTTTTGAAAAGCGAATGAGTGAGCGATTACGAAATGTGTGGCTACGAAACGCATACTTACGAAAGTGTGGTGGAAAGCGTTGATGGTGGTGGTGGTGGTGGTGGTGGTAATAATATTAATAATAAATAAATAATAAATAATAATAATGGTATGAGGGGTCGTTGAGGGAATTATAATTGAGGATGTAAACCCTTCACATGCTTCAGACAACTCTAGTGGCGTGTTCTTGCTGAGAGAGAGAGAGAGAGAGAGTTGTATGTTAGTGAAGATTTATGCCACTTCATGCACGCACACACACACACACACACACACACACACACACACACACACACACGCCTTACCTGCGTCGCCGCCTACCTGTTGTGTCATACTCAGGCCTTATTAAGCTGCCCTCTCTCTCTCTCTCTCTCTCTCTCTCTCTCTCTCTCCACTTCCAGGATGTCACTTAACTACCAGGAACTCCGACTCAACCTCTTTGATTTTCTCTCCTCCTCCTCCTTCGCCTCCTCCTTTCATTCCTTTTCGTCCTCTCTTCCTCTTTCCACTTCCATACTTCCTCTTCCATTTACTCAGTAGGAGGAAAGGGAGAGGAGAAAGAAGGGAGGAAGGAAGGGAGGGAAGAAGGGAGAATGGAGGAGGAAAGGGACGAGGCGGGACATGGACGGAAGGGATGGGAAGGGTGGCAGGAAACCGGAATCACATCAGTCAAGGGCTGTTTTTGCGTCGGATATTGTTTATTTCAGTCCGCCCTCCTACATCTTCTCTTTCCCGTTTTCTGTTCTTTTATAGTTCCTTCCCCCTCATGTGAGTCAACCCTTATTTTAAATCTTCTTTTATGCATTTTCTGTTTTCAGTTTCTTATCTACGTTTAACTTCTTCTCTCTTCCATTTTCTGTTCTTTTATTGTCACTCCCCTCCTTATGCGGTATATAACAGTCTGCCCCTTTGCCTGCTCTCTTATTCATTTTCTGTTTTATTTTTCTTTCTTTAACTTGGTCTGCCCTTTTACAACTCTTTCTCGTTTTGTATTTTGATTGTTAATTCATAATTCATTTCCCATCTTCCTCGATTGTTAATTCATAATTCATTTCCCATCTTCCTCTTCATTCCACCCTTTCTCTACCCCTTCCTTCCATACCTCTCTCCATCCCCATTATTCCTACACCCTCCCCTTTCGTCGTCCAGCCTTCCATCCTTTCCTCCACCTTTCCCTCCTGCCTCCTTCCCTTTCTTCATTACCGGTATACGTCCAGCCTTTCTTCCTCCATCCTTCCCTTCTTTCCTCCACCTTTCTCTCCCTCCCGCCACCGTGCACTCTTTTAAATCGCTGCAAGAGGGAGGGAACCAGCTGCCCCGGAAGCAAGTGAATAGAGAGGACGGAGGGAGGGAGGAGAGAGGAAGAGGAGGTATGGAGGGAGGGAGGACAGACAAAGGGAGGAGAGAGGAATGAAAGTGAGGAGGAGGATGGAAGAAGAGAGTGAGAGGAAGGATGGGAGGAGAGAAGGAAGAGGAAGGAATGAAGAATGGCATTGTGAGTGGTTGAGAATGGGATGAGAGAGAAACATGACAAGTAAGAAAAAGCAAGTAGGAAGGAAGGGGTGGAGGAGGTAATGCATTATTGAAGGAGGTACAAACGCTAAAGGTTACAGGAGAGAGAGAGAGAGAGAGAGAGAGAGAGAGTCGAGGGGTTAAGGTTAGGATAAGGAAAGAAATCCGAAAGGAAATAATGAAGGAAGGACGGACGGAGGTAGTGAAGGAAAAACAGGAGGGAGAAAGGGAAGGAGAAAAGAGAAGGAAGGAAGGAAGTCAATGAAAGGTTAAAGGAAGGAGGAGTTGAAGGAGGGAGGAGGGGAGGGAGGGACCGGAGAGAAAATAATATAATGATGGAGAGAAACAGTGAGAGTGGTAGGGAGGGAGAGGGAAGGAAGGGAGGTAATGGAGGGAAGTAGGTAAGGAGGGGAAAGGATGGAGAGATGTAGATGGAGGAGGGAGGAAAGTAGGTAAGGAGAGAGAGAGAGAGAGAGGTGGAGGGAGGTAAGTAGATAGTGAGGTAACGGTCTTGATTGACAGGGTGGATGGCCTTGTGTGTCTCACGTACACACACACACACACACACACACACACACACACACACACACACACACACACACTTTGGGAGAGAGAGAAATACGTCAGAGCAAAATCAACCAAATGCTAAAATATTGTCTTCTACTGATATATATATATTTTTTACTCTCTCTCTCTCTCTCTCTCTCTCTCTCTCTCTGTCCCTCCCTCCCTCTCCCCACCTGTTGCTTCCTCTCACCTCTCTCTCTCTCCTCTCTTCCCTACCTCTCAGTTCCTTTTCCTCTTCCATCCTTCTTATTCGTTTTCTTACCCATTTCTCTGTCTCCATGTTCCTCTTAAATTTGTCTTCATTATTCCTTATCTTTTGATTTAATTGTCTTGTTTTCCTTCCATTGCCTCCTACTCTCGTGTTTTGATTTTTCGTTGCACCTCATTTCTCTTTCCACCTCCTCTGTTCTCTCTTGTGTGTGTGTTTTATTATTTTCTTCCTTGTTCTGTTTTTTTTTTTTAATCCTTCCCCCTCCATTTCTCTCTCATGCTACTCTTTTCTTCCTTCCTCTTCTCACCCCTTTCTCCAGTTTCTCCGTTCTCTCTCTCTCTCTCTCTCTCTCTCTCTCTCTCTCTCTCTCTCTCTCTCTCTCTCCACCCAGCAGCGTCGTATTGGGTTACAAGGGGTAAGTAGGGGACAAGAGACAAATAGGCAGGGTTAGGCAGGCTGGGGAAGGGTTAGGCAGAGAGAGGGGGGGGGTTAGGCAGATACATAGGTGTTAGGCAGGGAGAGTTGGGGATAAGTGACAGGTTGGGGTAAGGTAAGGTAGGGTGGAGGGGAGAAAGGAGGGGAGGAAAGGGGAAAGGTTGGGTGAGTTGAGAGGGAAGAAAGATAAGACGAGGTAGAGTGGCAGGTGAGAAGGTAGGCAGAGAGAAGCTAATTAATAAAGAAGTTGTGTGTGTGTGTGTGTGTGTTTGAGAGGTAGGCAGATAGATGGAGTGGTCGAGGTAGGCAGGAGGGAGTGAGAGGCAAGGTTAGGCAGGAGTGAGACAGCTAGGTAGGTAGGAGGGGGTGAGGCAGGTGTGTGACGGTGAAAGAGATGTGAGGATTCGGAGTATTATTATTTTTATTATTATTATTATTATTATTATTATCAGAGCCATGCGTCCCTTACAAGGTGTTCGTTCTCAGTCTTATTTATTTATTTATGTCGTTCAGGCGATTTTAACATGAAGTCACATACAAGGTCCTCTCTCTCTCTCTCTCTCTCTCTCTCTCTCTCTCTCTCTCTCTCTCAGCTGGGGAATATAAACCAGCAGAGGAAAGTGACAGGTAGAGGAGGTGAAATATTAAGTGAACTCTCGAACCACACTATAGAAAAGAAAAGAGAAAGTGCAGCTTGTGAGATTGATGCCTGAGGGAAAATTATCGAGAGAGAGAGAGAGAGAGAGCTGTGCCTGTCTTGGAATTTTGACCCATCTCGTCTCCTTCATTCATATATGGTCATACACACGCCCCTTGACTCCCATCCTATCCCCCGAAAGGAGGAGGATGGTGTGGGCTGTTAGGGGAGGGGTAACTTCAGCCTGCAGTCCACCAGGGTCACGTTCATAGGAGAAGGTGGTGGAGAGGAGAGATGGTGTGAGGGAGGGGGGAGGAGCAGGGCGAGGAGAGAGAGAGAGAGAGAAGGGGGGAGGTGGGTAACGGTATTAGGACAGTTACGTGACTCCCTCCATTTGGCTGAGAACCAACACACACACACACACACACACACACACACACACACACACACACACACACACACACACACACACACACATTGTCACTATAAATTTGGACATGTGTGCAGGTAGCCGCCTTTGGTATGTACGTGTGTGCTATATTTACTGAGAGAGAGACAGACAGACAGACAGAGAGAGAGAGAGAGAGAGAGGCTGGGTGTTATCAGGTCTACCTTATCTTTCACCTTTATGGCTTCCCCAAGTCACTATGTATGTATGTATGTATGTACCGGTGTGTGTTCAGTATGTATGTAGAGTGTGTATGTGTGTTTGTGTATACTGTATGTAACGGTATGTATGTGTATGTGTGTGTGTATCTGCCTGTATGTATGTGTGTTTGTGTGTATCTGCCTGTATGTATGTGTGTTTGTGTGTATCTGCCTGTATGTATGTGTGTTTGTGTGTATCTCCGTGTATGTATGTGTGTTTGTGTGTATCTGCCTGTATGTATGTGTGTTTGTGTGTATCTGCCTGTATGTATGTGTGTTTGTGTGTATCTGCCTGTATGTATGTGTGTTTGTGTGTATCTGCCTTTATGTATGTGTGTTTGTGTGTATCTGCCTGTATGTATGTGTGTTTGTGTGTATCTGCCTGTATGTATGTGTGTTTGTGTGTATCTGCCTGTATGTATGTGTGTTTGTGTGTATCTGCCTGTATGTATGTGTGTTTGTGTGTATCTGCCTGTATGTATGTATGTATGTACCTCATCTCCATTCGTGTAATCGCTTCGTTATTTTTTCTTTCGTTTATTGGAGTTTTTTTTAAATCCATGTGTCAATTTTTACAGGAAAGCAAAAAAATGATAAAATAATAACAATAATCCCGGCAGCTTTGTAATTTATAGTGGAAAAAAGTGGTAAAGTGAATAATTGCACTTGAATTCGAAAAAAGTGTTTAAGTATAAAGTACGGTACACCCCTCCAAGTGTCAAGTACAAAGTGCCCCCCTGCTTTGTATTCTTTAGCGGTGTGAGTGTGTTTTGACCACTTGATATGTTAAGTGTACTCCCCCGTTGGGAATATTGTAAGTGGTATAAGTGCATTTTGACCACCTGATACGTAGCGGAAGTGTACAGTCCGTAGGTTAAGTGTACAGTCAAGGGGAGAATTAAGTGTCCACTGGCCACTTAAATGCCGTGTACTTATAATGAAAATCTAAGTGCACATCAGTAATATATAGTAAGTGTGTTTTAGCACTTACAAAAACCGCTCCACTTAAGTGACAGAGGAGGGAATTTGTGTTGAACGGGCACTTAAATAACGTGCACTTAAGGTGAAAATTTAAGTGCATTTCAGTAACATCCAATTAAGTGTGTTTTAGCACTTAGAGAAAATGTACCACTTTAAGTTGTGTCTAATTACCACCTTCAATAGATAAGTAGACAGAAGACTCACGAGGTAAATTTTGGGTGAACAGCACTTGCACACTTAAGTGGAAAGTGGGTGAAGATCAGTACTTAAAAAAGATTAAATATATATATATACCGGTAATAGTAATGTTAAGTGGCCTTTGAGCACTTTGTCTTATAAATCCACGCAAGGCTGGAAAAGTGCAATAAGTGGTAGAGGAGCATACGGAGCTACCGGAAAAGTGGTCTGAATGCAAATAAAGGCACTTAAGCTGAAAATAAGTGGCACAGTACTAAAAGTAATAGAAAAAAAAGTGCCATACGTAACAAAAGGACCACTTAAAGATATAAAAAAGTGACACAAGAATTACAGAAATATCCTAACCCCACTGAAAAGTAGACGAAGTGACAGGAAAGTGGTATAAGTAGCTAACAGAGAGGCTTCTGACGACAAAGTGGAATAAGTGACAAGCGAAAGAAAAAAATAAGGGGTATAATAAAAACAAGCTCATAATACCAAGAAAAAGTGGAATAAGTGAGTAAATTGGTCCCTTAAGTGGTATAAGAGCAAGTGAAGCCGAGATGCCCGTATCAACCACTTAAACCCCAACTTCAGTGGAAATAGCCAGGAAAAAAGTGGAGGTAGTGAATTCTAATCAGCCACTTAAACCCTAACTTAAGTGGAAGTAGTGAGTGCCACTTAAAAATACCAAGTTAAGTGATATAAACCACCTGTCAATCTATAAAGTGTGCTAATTAACCCTCCACCTGGGACCACTTACTCGTGACTTAAGTGGTGCAAGTGGACACGTGGGATGTGCGTGTCGGAGGTAGTGCGGGTTGCGTGCGGTTGCGTGCGTTGCGTGCGATGGTGAGGAATGGTCACTATGATTAACCGACCAGATCCTACACGATGGCACACTGGATACGCAAACCCCAGGTGAGTGTGGTGATGGTGGTGGTGGTGATGATGATGATGATGATGATGATGATGATGATGATGATGAGGAGGAGGAGGAGGAGGAGGATGCACTAACCCTATATGAGTGGTGGTGATGACGATGATGATGATGCGCAAACTCTAGATGAATGGTTGATGGTGGTAGTGATAATGGTTGTGGTGATGATGATGGTGATGAGGTGGAGGGTGATGATGATGATGATGGTGATGCATGAACCCGAAATGAGTGGCGGTGGTGGTGGTGATGGTGATGGTGATAGTGGTGGTGATGATAAAAATTACTTGTGGGGTTAGATGGAGGTGCATTCATTTGTGAGGGAGAAGTGCACACGTGTAAGGGTCGTAGTGTACATATGAGGGCCTAATGTACACATGTGGGATGCAAATATGGAAAAAGTGTGTGTGTGTGTGTGTGTGTGTGTGTGTGTGTGTGTGTGTGTGTGTGTGTGAGAGAGAGAGAGAGAGGGAGGTATCTCAATAAGGAACAATAAAAGGGGAGGGAGAAGCATTGGAGAGGGAGGAATGGGAAGAGATGGAGGAATGAGGGAGGGGAAAAGGAGAGGGTGAGGAAAATGGAAGGGAAGGGGGAAAGGAAAAAAAAAGAAAGGGAGGGAGGAAGGGAGAGGAGGGAAGGGAAGGTGGAGGAAAAAAAAAAACGGGAGGGGGAGAGGAAGGAGGGGGATGGGAGAGGGAAGGAAAGGGAAGAGGATTATAGGAAAGGAAGGTAGGAATCTTAACAAGGGAGGGAGATGGGAGAGGAGGAAAGAGGAACGAGAGAGAGAGAGAGAGAGAGAGAGGCAGCTGGCTTTTAATGAGTCACCCCTCCTCCCTCCCTCCATCCCCCTCCCCCTTTCCCTCCCCCTCCGCCTCCCCCTTCAACATTTCACTCTCTTACTCTCAATTCCTCTGTCACACTTTAACCCTCTTAAAATTCTCTCTCTCTCTCTCTCTCTCTCTCTCTCTCTCTCTCTCTCTCTCTCTCTCTCTCTCTCTCTCTCTCTCGTGTGTGTCTATATATAACCCGCCTCACTTTCACTCACATTCTCTTCATGCTCATTCTCTCTCCTCCCTCCCTTCCTCGCTCACTCTCGCACACTCGCACTCCTTCCCTCTTTCACACACTTCTCTCACTCGCTCACTTTCACACATCCTGTCACATTCACATACTTCCTCTCACTCACTCACATTCTTTCCACTTCCCTCCCTCACTCACTCACTTTCACACTTTCTCTCTTCCCTGTCGCTCGAACGAAGGCAGGCTAAGTGTAGGAAAGTGTATGTGGGTGTATTCAGTGGCACTATAGAATGTTTGGTAAGTGGAGGTGTATGTTGGAAGGTGTTAGGGTGTGTGGAGAGGGTGTGGCTGGGTGTAGGGTAGTGTAGATTTGTGTGCCAGGGTGTAGGATAGTGGTATGTGTGGCAGGGTGAGGGTGTATGATAGTGTAGATATGTGAAAGGGTGTAAGTAGGCGTAGAATGAGCCTGTAGAGTGTTGTGTGAGTAGAAGCGTGTGTTGGAAGGTGTAGCTGGGTGGAGGGGGTGTAGGGGTGTGTGGGTGGGTGTTGGAAGGTGTAGCTGGGTGGACAGGATGAAGAGTGGGTGGAGGAGAGTGTAGGTGTGGGAGATGGAATAAAAGGGTGTAGATGTCTAGACGGGTGGAGTTGAGTGGGTGTAGGAGTGTATGTGAAGAGAAATAGGGTGTAGGAGGGTGTAACGTGGGGGAAATTGGGTGTAGGAGGGTGTAGTGGGTTGAAGGCGCCGATCGGGGGAGTGGCCGAGGGGACGAGCCAACATTCCTAAACACAGTGTAGCTCTCTCTCTCTCTCTCTCTCTCTCTCTCTCTCTCTCTCTCTCTCTCTCAATGGAGGGAGGGAAGAAACGAAGGAAGAATGAGGTGGCAGGAAGGGAGGAGAAAAGGAGTGGGATGGAGGAAAGAGAGGAAGAATGAGGAAGGTGGAGGGAGAGAGGAAAGAAGGAAGAGTGGAGAGAGAGAGAGAGAGGGGGGGGTGTAAGGTAGTGTGAGTGTGACAGTATTGAACTTTGGCAGTGTGAGGAGACCAAGGTTTCTCTCTCTCTCTCTCTCTCTCTCTCTCTCTCTCTCTCTCTCTCTCTCTCTCTTTATGTATCTTTCGGTCTCT
>NC_136954.1:69604908-69607408 GCF_032717465.1 Coenobita brevimanus | reverse complement strand
CGTACATAATTTTCCGGTGCACATGAACAGAACTCGTACACACAAGATACGTACACTAAAGGAAAACTAGATTCACTGCGTCTACATATCCGTCACTTTCCACTACTACTACTATTGCTACCACCACCACCACCATCAATACTACTACTACCACTACCGTACTACTGCTACTACTATTACTGCTACCACCACCACTACTGTTACTAATACTACCGGTACTACTACTGTTATTACTACCACTACTGCGGCTACTACAATAACGTTTGATATTTGCAAAGATGCTGATTTTCTTTAATTAGCCTATCCGTTGTGTGTGTGTGTGTGTGTGTGTGTGTGTGTGTGTGTGTGTGTGTGTTGTTTACTCCTGTTGGTTGCTACTCTTGTTTACTGTTGTGTTATTTGTTATATTGTTGTTATTGTTTAGTGTTTGGTGTGTTGGTCAATATACTCATGTTGTTGTTTTCCTTTTGCAGGTATGTGAGGCGGGCTGGTGGCTGATGGCGGTGAAAGGTGAGAGAGAGAGAGAGAGAGAGAGGTGGAGGAAGTAATAGATTGATAGAGAGATGGATATATTTGTATGGATAGATAAACTGATTGATGGAGGGGTAAGTGAAGAAAAGAGAGAGAGAGAGAGAGAGAGAGAGGTGGATAGATTTATATGGATAGATAAAGTGATAAATGGAGAGGTAAGTGAAAGAAAAATAGTGAGAGAGAGAGGAGGAAGTGTGAAGCGAGCTGACTAGCATGGAGCAAGAATGGCGTCATGTTTTGGCCTCACTCTCTCCTTCACCTTCCTTCAGTTTCACCTTCCTTCCTTCCCTCCTTCCCTCCCTCTTCCTTCCTTCTTTCCTTTAGGTCATCTTGTCTCTTCTTCTGTTTTTCATAATCCTTTCCTTCCTTCCTTTGAGTAATTTCTTTCAGCCTCTTCCTGTTATTCTTTCATTCTTTTTTACCTTGTCTTCCTCTTGTGCTCTTTCTCCTCTTCCCTTAACTTTCCCTCTTTCCTTACCTTTCTCCCGCCCGCCCTCGTCCTCTCTGTACATTCCCTACCTCTTTCCTTCTATTTCTTCCTTCCCTCATTCCATCCTTTCATCCCTCCCACTTTCCTTCTACCCTTCCTTCCTTCCCCCCGTCCTTCCTTCCTTTCCTTCCCTCTTTCCATCTACCCTTCCTTCCCTCTTTCCTTCCTTTCCTTTCCTTCCTTCCTTCCTTCCTTCTCCTCTTCAGCCAGACAGGAAACAAGCTGGAACGCTGCCTGTTAACTCAGTGACTCAGTATACGTTAATCACACTGCTTAAACCACTGTGACTCACCTGAGGAAGATATCGCAGATCCCTAGTCTCGGTGGTTAAGAGAGTGCCTTAACACCTCTTCCTTTGCGATTTGTTTTTGGATTCGGCTGGTAAACTGAGTGACATGGCCTGGAATTAACTGCCACAGGTGTAAACAGGATAAATGACTGAATGACTGATCAGTAAATGTGTAACTGGCACGCACACACACACACACACACACACACACACACACACACACACACACACACACACACACACACACACACACACACACACACACACACACAGAAAGAGAGAGAGAGAGAGGGTGGAAGTGGTAGTACTGAGGGAGTGGAGTGGGGGAGTGAGTGGGAGTTGGGGGGATACCAGAAGCAGGAACTAGTGTGAGTGGGTCATGGTGGTGGTGAAAGTTGTGGTAGGGAGGGGAGGAGGGGAAGGGAGTCTGGAAGTTTGGAGGGGAATGGAAGAGAGCCTGGGAAGGGGAGGGAATGGAGGAAGGAGGAGAGGGGATAAAGGAGGGAAGGGTGGGTGGGAATGGGGATATTAGTTGGGGGGAGGTAAAGGGGAGATGGAGGTAGTTGGGAGAGAGGGAAGGGAGCAAGGGGGAGGAGCCCTGAGGGAGGGGGAAGGGAAGAAGAGGGGGAAGTTTGTGGAGGCCGTAGAGGAGAAGGGGGGGAAGGTGTGGGATTGGGGAAGAGGGGGAGGGGGAGAGGAGGGCAGGAGAGAGAGTAGTGACAGGAGGGAGGCGGGAAATGCTAGAAGGAAATAAAGGAGAGAGAGAGAGAGTTGAAGAAGGAAGGAAGCGGATGGCGACTGAGGAAGAATGCGTTATATTGACGTAAGAAGGAAGTATTGAGGATGGAATGCAAGGTAGGAAGAGGGTAAAGCAAGATGGGACGATATGAGGAGGAGGAAGGAAGAATGGAGGAACTGAGGAGAAGTACGAGAGAGAGAGAGAGAGAGAGAGAGGAGGTAGGTAATGATAAGTTAGGAAGAGGGAGAGGATGGAGGGGAGGGAGGAGAGAGAGAAGAGGGAGGTAAAATTGCGTCATGGAGGCTTGGGATACGCAGTTGCTCCCACCACCACCACCACCACCACCACTACTACTACTACTACTACTACTACTACTACTACTACTACTACACATAATCTATTCCTATTTCCTCTCAGTAGGGCGCTCGCTGTCAACTGTTATGAGTCAGGA
>NC_136954.1:69592408-69599908 GCF_032717465.1 Coenobita brevimanus | reverse complement strand
TGGTGGCAGTGATGGTGGTAGTGGCGAAAGTGAAGTTTGAGGTGAATGATGAAATATTGGTAGTTGTGGTAGTTTCGGCACTGGTGTTGGTAGTGAAGGGGGAGTGAAAGCAGTGGTGGTTATAGTAATGTTTGTTGCCAGTGGTGGTAGGTTAGTAATGTTTGTTGTAGTAATGGTGGTAATGTTTGTTATTGTTGGTGGTAGTTTAGTAATATCCTCCTGTATTACCTTCCCCGACGAATTTGGAAGTGTGTGTGTGTGTTCAGTCGTTCTTGTTTGTTTGTTCGTTTGTTTGTGTTTAAGTTGTCTCAAGGAGTTGGTATCGCATCTCAAGGAAATCTGGTGGGTAGGTGGCAGTGGGTCAAGGAAGAGGTGGGTAAATTTTGAGAAGAATCAGGGTCCGGATGCATTTTATTTTCCTAGATGGTAATAGCAGCGGTCTGGCAATAATGTTGGTAGAGAAATGTTGGTAGTGGCTTTAGGAATGTTGGTGATGTTTATCAGCGGTGGTATTGTGTTGATGATGATAATGGTGGTGAATAGTGGTAGGTGATAGTGGTGGCGAATGTTGGTAGGTGGTGGTAGTTGTCGTCGTAATGGTGGTAGTGGCTGGCGATGTTGGTAGGGACAGGCAATGTTGGTAGTAATGTTGGTTGTGTTGGTGGAGTGAGGCGGGGAAATTCCAGACGCAGGGCAGAAGGTCAGAGAAAGTGGTAGTGTCTCGATGTTACTGGCCGGATAGATGGATGGATGGATGGGTGGATGACTGGATGGATGGGTGGATAGATAGATAGAAGGATGGGTGAGTGGGTGGGTGAATGAATGGATGAATGGATAGATGGGTGGATAGAAGGATGGGTTGGATGGATAGATAGATGGGTGGATAGAAGGATGAGTGGATGGATAGATAGATGGGTGGATGGATGGTTAGATAGATGGGTGGTTCGATGCATGAATAGATGGATGGATGGTTGGTTGAATGGATGGATGGATAGATAGATAGATGGATGGGTGGATGAATGAATGGATGGTTAAATAGATGGATGGATGGGTGGGTGGGTGGATAAATGAGATGGAAATAATAGGAGATAGTGGATGAATGGTTGGATGGATAGGTGGATTACTGAAAGGATTGATGGTTAGATAGATATATTGGTACTTGGGTAGATAGAGAGATGGATAATTCGATATGCATTGGTAAGGATTAGTGGATGGATGGTTGGGGATATTGCTACTTGGATGAGAGAGAGAGAGAGAGAGATTAATGACAGTAACTTGCTGTACGCGTCTTTACGTTTAGCCTCCTCCTCCTCCTCCTCATCATCATCATCATCATCATCATCATTCATTCATTCATTCATTAGTTCCTTCCTTCTTTCCTTCCTTCCGTCCTTCCCTCCTGTCTCCCCCTTTCTCCTGGTCGTTAAATCTTCCCTTTATTCCTACTCCCCATTTATTCCCCCATTTATCACAATTATCACCCCTTGTCCCTCCCCCCTCCCTCACTTCTCACATTTCCCTCCCCTTCCCTCCCTCCATCTCTCCCGCCCACCCTTCCTCTTTCTCTCTTTCACCCTTCCTCGTTCCCTCCCTTCCTCCCTCTTTCACTCCCTCATTTTCATCCTTCCACCTTCCCTTCTTCTCGTCCTTTCATTGTGTTTTCCTTACCTACTTCCTCTCCAGTCACCTCAGTTTTCTTGTTTCCTCCTCCTCCTTCTCCTCCTCCTTCTCCTTCTCCTTTCGTTTCATTGTTTTAACTTCCGTTTTTTTTAATTCTCTCTCTCTCTCTCTCTCTCTCTCTCTCTCTCTCTCTCTCTCTCTCGTACCCTTTCCGTCTTTCATCGTTTTTTCCTTCTGCTCATATCAGCATTCCTCCTTTCATCATCTCTCTCTCTCTCTCTCTCTCTCTCTCTCTCTCTCTCTCTCTCTCTTTCGTACCCTTCCCGTCTTTCATCGTTTTTTCCTTCTGCTCATATCAGCATTCCTCCTTTCATCATCGCTCTCTCTCTCTCTCTCTCTCTCTCTCTCTCTCTCTCTCTCTCTCTCTCTCTCTCTCTCTCTCCATTCCAGTCTGTCTTTCCCTCTCTCCCCATCACTTTTCCTCCCTTTCCTCCCTCCCTCGCAGCTGCAAGACAGGAAGTCGGCCAGTAAATGAGGGGGAGGGGGAGGGAAGGAGGGGAGGGAGGGAGAGAGAGAGAGAGAGAGAGAGAAAGGGGAAGAGATACACTGGAGAAATTCTGAGGGAGGAGGAGAGGAGAGGGAGATGATGGGGGAGGGGGAGGGAGAAAGATGGAGAAATAGAGGGAGATAAGTATGGAAGGTGGAGGAGAGGGAGGGAGAATAGAGAATGTTTAGGAATATGCAGGAAAGTACACAAGTCTATCACTCTCTCTCTCTCTCTCTCTCTCTCTCTCTCTCACACACACACACACACACACACACACACACACACACACACACACACACACACACACACACACACACACACACACACACACACACACACACACTTAGGATGCAAGGGATTAGTCGCAGCAAAGTGACGCATCGTTGAGTGATGGAAGATGCTGGTGTGTGTGTGTGTGTGTGTGTGTGTGTGTGTGTGTGTGTGTGTGTGTGTGTGTGAACGAATAAATGTGAGCGTGTGAACGTTTGTGTACGATATGGGAACAAGTAAAGTTTTTGGAGAGAGAGAGAGAGAGAGAGAGTAATACAGTAATGGATTGACGCAAAGAGCATCGTCCTTTATCCTCGCTTGTCAGTGTGGTGGTGGTGGTGGTGGTGATGGTGGTGGTGGTAGTGTAGTGGTGGTGGTAGGTCATGTAGGTATGGAAGGGTATGTGTGTGGTAGTGAACATGGTAGATGTGTGTAGTTTGTGGTAGGTAGGTGGTGTTAGCTGGGTGTTGCGGATGGTTAGGTGTGTTTAGTGATAGGTGTGTGTAGTGGTAGTTAAGTGTAGTGTAGGTGGGCTGTGGGTGGAGGTGGGTGGAAGGAAGGTGCCTTTTGTAGGTGCGAGAAGCAGATGTATTTCCTCTTTCTCTCTCTCTCTCTCTCTCTCACACACACACACACACACACACACACACACACACACACACACACACACACACACACACACACACACACACCACCTCCTCCTCCTCCTCCATTTTGTCAGCTCAGTCACCATATTGAAAACTGGCGTGCTTAATTCAACATCTTTTTGTCTTTCTCCCGTTTTTTTTTCATAGCAAATAATTGTGGTGGTAATGGTGGTAGTTGTGGTTTGGTGGTGGTGGTAGTGGTGATAGTTGTGGTGGTAGTTTTTGTTCTGATTGTACTAGTGGTGGTATTTGCTATTGTGGTGGTGATTGTGGTAGTGGTGGTGGTGATGTGTTGGTGGTGGTGGTGATTGTGGTAGTGGTGGTGGTGATGTGTTGGTGGTGGTGATGATTGTAATGGTTTTTGTGGTGGTGATTGTTGTAGTTGTGATGATTGTGATTGTCTTTGTATGGTGATCGTAGTAGTAGTAGTGGTGGTGGTGGTGATTGTGATTGTTTCTGCGGTGGTGATTGTGGTAGTGGTGGTTGTGGTACTCACCGGAATGGATATTGACCCGGGTAAACATTGAGGGGGAGGGAGGGGGGGACAGGGAGAGGGAGAGGATGGGGAAGGAAGGGAGGGAGAGTATGGGGAAACAAGGGAGGGAAGTGGGAGGCAGGGAGAGTATGGAAAAGGAAGGGAGGAAGGAGGGAGAGTATGGAGAAAGAAGGGAGGTGAGAGGGAGTGTGTTGGAAGGGATGGAGACGAGGGAGGAAGGGAGGGAAGGAGGGAGAATTTGGAGTAGGAAAGGAGTGTTGAAGGGAGAGGAGGGAGGAGTGTGTAGGGTAGTAGTGGGAGGAAGGGAGGGGAAAAAGTGTGGAGGGGGAGGGAGAGGGAGAGTGAGGGAGGGAGGAAGGGAGAATGGGTGATGGAGGAGACAAAGAAATGAGAGAGAGAGAGAGAGAGAATTTGAATTTTTCCATCATCTCTCTCTCTCTCTCTCTCTCTCTCTCTCTCTCTCTCATTATCTTTCACTCTCCGTTCCCCATTAAGCTAACTACTGTACCTACCTCCTACACCCCATCCCTCCTCTCCCCTCCACTCTCTCCTTGCTCTTTTCTCTCTCTTCTCTTTCTCCTCTCTCCCCCTGCTCCACTCCTCTCTCCCCCCCTGCTCCACTCCTCCTCTCCCTTCTTCTCTTCCTCTAGTCTTCATCTTTCTTTCATTCTCCCTTTCATATTCACTCTCTCCTTTCCTCTTCGCTCCTTTACCTCCTCCTCCCCTTCCTCTCCCCCTTCCCCTCCCCCTCCTCCTCCCCCTCTTCCTCCCATACTCAACACTCGCTCCCAATCCATTCTCCTCTCCTCCCCTGCTCTCCTCTCCTCCCAGACTGCCCTGAAAGAGAGAGAGAGAGAGAGGTGGGGAGGGGAGGGGAGAGGGAGGGATGTTTTTATATACTCTTGTGGTGTTGTAACCCAGCATACTCCCCTCCCCTCCTCTCCCCTCCCCTCCCCTCCCCTCTCACTATCACTCCTCCCTTCCTCCCTCTTTTCCTCCCACTCGTTATCACTTGCTGTCCGCTTCTCTCTCTCTCTCTCTCTCTCTCTCTCTCTCTCTCTCTCTCCTTAGTTTAGTTACAGTACAGTACATGTATTTCTCCATTCATTTTTTTTTTTCTTCCTTCCTTCCCTCCTTCACTTTCTCATCCTTCCTTCATTCACTTTTTTCCTCCGTTCATTCCTCTCCCTTCCTTCCTTCCTCCCTTCCCTCCTTCCCTCCTTCTTCCTTCACATTTTTTCCTCCGTTCATTCACTCTCTCCTCTCCTTCCCTCCCTCCCTCCCTCCCTCCCTCCCTCCCCGGTCATTTAGTAGGAGGGAGGAACTGTGAGAGTCAGATTAAAGCTGTCAAGCCTCCCTCCCTCCCTCCCTCCCTCTCCCTTACCCTCTCCCTCCCTCCCGCCCTCTTATCCTCACCCCCCTCCCTCCCTCTCTCTCCTTCACCCTCCCTCCCTCGATCTCTTCATTCTATCCACCTCTCTCTCTCTCTCTCTCTCTCTCTCTCTCTCTCTCTCTCTCTCTCTCTCTCTCTCTCTCGGGGAGGCATAAAACAGCAGAGAGAATGAGTAAAATCCCGACCTAACAGGAGTGGGGGAAATTTTATAGGACGGTCAGAAAATAGATAAGGGAAAGTGAGGAAAGCGAAGGAGGGTGGGAGGAAGAAAGGAGGAAGAGAGAGGAGGAGAATGGTGAGGAAAGAGGAAGAGAGAGAGAGAGGGGGAGAGGGAAGATGTGGAAAAGAGGAAGAAACGAAGAATGGGAATGAGAGGATAAAAGAATGGTTGAGAGAGAGTGAGTGAGAGAGAGAGAGAGAGAAAGAGAGAGAGAGTTATCTATCTATATATTTGTCAGTCGATCTTTATCCTGTCTCTCCGTATCCGGGTATCATGCATTGTTGCCGACACACACACACACACACACACACACACACACACACACACACACACACACACACACACACACACACACACACACACACACACACACACACACACACACACACTTTTCTTTCCTCCTCACCTCTTCTGTTCTCTTTTACTTCCTTTTCTCTTCGCCTCTCCACTCTTCTCCTCTCCTCTCCTCTCCTCTCCTCTCCTCTCTTCTCTTCTCTCCTCACCTCCCTCTCTTCTCGCCTCTCCTCTTCTCTCTCTCTTCCGCATGCCCGGGGCCGCGAGTGAAGCCTGTATATTGTAAGTGGGGGATCTGGTTGAGTGCCCCCACCTGCGTAGAGAGAGACACAGAGAGACACAGAGTGCGTGAGAGAGAGAGAGAGAGAGAGAGTCCTTTCTTGTTTCCTCTCTCACTCTCTTCGTCCAATCTTCCTTCCATCCTCTCCTTCTCTCATCTTTCTCTCATCTGTGTATTTTCTTCGTCTATATTTCCCTATCTTTCTTTTATCTTCCTTCCTGTGTCATATATTATCTCCCTTTCTCTCCCTGTCTTCCCCGTCCCTTCCTCTGCCCCCCACCTTCTTCCTCCCTTTAGGCTCCCCCATTATCTTCATTCCCGTACGCCTTTTCTCCCTTCATTTCTTTCCTATTTTCTCTCCCTTCATCTTCCTCCCTTTTTCTCTCACCTTTCCTTCCTCTCTTTCCCTACCTTCCTCCCTTCGTCCTCCCTTTTTCCCTCCATCCCTCTCCTCTCTCTCTTCGCTTCCCATCTTCCTCCCTTCTTCCTTTATCTTCCAGTCTTCCTCTCCCTTTGCCTTCTTCCATCCCTCTCCTCCCTTTCTCCCTCCATCCCTCTCCTTGGCAGTGGCCTGGACAGATAGCAATTCAGGGAGGAGATTAGTTGCTCCCTTAACTGTCTTTCCCTCACTCACTCCCTCACTCTCTCTATCTCACATAGTATCTCTCTGTCAATCACACACACTATCTCAGTCTCACATTATTTCACTCTCTCTCTCTCACACACACACACACACTGATCGCGCGCGTGTGTGATGGAAAATATTTGTAAGCGAGGGAGGGGAGAGAGTAGAAGTGACAGGTATGAAAAATGGAGAGAGAGTGAGAGAGAGAGAGAGAGAGAAAGCATAAAAGGGCAAAAATAGAGATAGTACAGAGAGAGAGAGAGAGCCGCCATGTCTCGCTCTACTTGTTGAGGTGACAGCTGTTGTCTCTTGCCCTCTGCTTTCCTCTGCTCTCTCTCTCTCTCTCTCTCTACCTTATATGGCGTCGCTAGCCTGCTGAAGGAGCGATTATATGGTATTGGTTGTGGTAGTTGTGGTTGTGGTGATTGTAGTAGTTATGGTTGTGGTGATTGTGGTAGTTATGGTTGTGATAGTTGTGGTTGTGGTGATTCAAGTAGTTGTGTTTTTGGTGATTGTGGTAGTTATGGTTGTGGTGATTGTGGTTGTGGTGGTTATTGTGGTAGTAGTGGTTGTTATTTGCTTCCGACGTGCTAGCAGTTAAGTTATAGCCTATAATTAGAGAGGCACGCGTGAACGATGGATTTATATAGTAGTAGTAGTGGTAGTAGTAGTAATAGTAGTAGTAGTAGTAGTAGTAGTGGTGGTAGTACTAGTATTAGGGTAGTAGTAGTAGAAGTATCACATAAGACAATGGTGATGGTAATTACCTTTTAGTATGAGGGGATAGGGACGGGGTTGTAAGTAGGTGAATATCAGGGTGTATTAGGCAGTATCAGGGGGTGTGAGGCAGTATCAGGGTGAAGTAGTACTGTATCAGGGTTAATATCAGTGTGTATAAGGCAGTATCAGTTCCTCAGTAGCTGGTGATGGTGTGCTGGTGTAGTGGTGTGTTTACATTGCCTTATCTCGTTATCAGTACACACACACACACACACACTCTCTCTCTCTCTCTCTCTCTCTCTCTCTCTCTCTCTCTCTCTCTCTCTCTCCCCTTGCCCCTTTTCCCCAATAATAATGATATTAGTGGTAATAATCAAAGTTGTGAGTA
>NC_136954.1:69577408-69589908 GCF_032717465.1 Coenobita brevimanus | reverse complement strand
ACCACCTTTCCTACCATACCTCCCTCCCTTCCTCCATTTCTCCCTCCCCCCTCCCTCCCCAGCCATCCAATCTCTCCCACTCAGTCTCTAACTCGACCGTCTTCTCTCCTCCTCCTCCTCCTCCTCCTCCTCCAGCCATTTAATCTTCCCCACTCGCATTCCCTATTCGCTCTCTCTCTCTCTCTCTCTCTCTCTCTCTCTCTCTCTCTCTCTCTCTCGCTCGCTCTCTCTCCCCACCCATTCATTCATCCATCCATCCACCCACTGACCTTTTCATCCATCCATCCACCCACTGACCTTTTCATCCATCCATCCACCCACTGACCTTTTCATCCATCCATCCATCCACTGACCTATTCATCCATCCATCCATCCTTCCAGCCAGCCAGCGGGCCATCAACTCAACCACCCACCCATCCAGCCACTGACCCTTTCATCCATCCATCCTTCCATCCACCCATCTAATCTCACAAATCACCCCACATCCATCCCTCTCCTGCTCCACTTCCGAGAAATGCAATGCCTAGCTTCCAGGAATCTCTCTCTCTCTCTCTTTCTCTCTCTCTCTCTCTTGGTGTGTGTGTGTGTGTGTGTGTATTGTTTGTTATGGTTTCTAGGAAGAGAGGAATTGGAGGAAAGGAGTGAGGGAGGGAGTCTAAAGAGAAAGAAATAACACATGCGAAAGCAGATTGGTGAGAGAGACAGACAGATACTCGGATAGATAGATAGACAGAGAGAGAGAGAGAGAGAGAGAGAGAAGGGGGGAGGGATTTTGCAAGTGGGAAAACTTAAGGGGAATTACCAGGTCCAGGCTAGACTACTCCCCTCCCCTCCCCTCCCCTTCCCTCATTCCCTCCCCTCCCCTTCCCTCATTCCCTCTCCCCTCCCCTCATTCCCTATCCCTTCTCCACTTTCCTTCCCTCCTCCTCCTCCCCTTCCTTTCCCCTTCCTTCTTCCTTTTCGCGTTCCTTCATTTCCTCTTTAGCTACGTGTCAGGGTTCCTCCCTCCCTCCCTTCCTTCTTTTCTTCCATCCTTCCTCTCCATCTTCTTCCTTCCATCCTTTCCACTTCCTTCCTTTCATCCTTTCCACCTTCTTCCTTCCTTTCATCCTTTCCACCTTCTTCCTTCCTTTCATCCTTTCCACCTTCTTCCCTCCTTCCTTCCTTCCTTCCTTCCCATTATACTCGCCTATTGTCTCTGTTTTTCTTCTTACAATTTCTTTCACTCTCTGCCTCCTCCTTCCCGCTCATCGCCTTCCTCCCTCCCTCATTATTCTGCCTGTTAGGGGAGAGAGAGAGAGAGAGAGATAATGAATAAGAGGAGGAATAAAAGGGAAAGAGGTTAGGAAGGGATGACTAGAAGAGGTTAATAGATAGATGGGTAGATAGATAAATAGACAGCTAGAGGGGGGAGGAGTGGGGAAGGAGAAGTGTGAGGAAAAGAAAATTATGGAGTGGGAAGGGAGAGGAAGAAAGGATGTGAGGGAGGGGAAATAACTGAGAGATGTAGGAGGTAGGAAATGAGAGGAAGGGAAGGAGGGAGGGAGGAGTCTGTGGCATGAAATGAAACCTTTGACCAGGATTAGAGGAGGAGGAGGAGGAAACAAGAGAGGAAAAATAGGGAAAATAGGGCAAGTTATAGGAAGGAAGAGGAGATGTGAGAGGGATTAAGGAAGCGAGGTTAGGAAATATTGGAAGAGAGGAAATAAGTAATAGGGGAAAGAGAGAAGGAGGAGGAGGAGGAAGGGTGAAGAAGAAGAGAGGTTAATAGGGAGAAGAGGTGAGAGGGAGAAGGAAATACGTAAAGAGGAGAAGTGGGAGGAAAGGGAGAGGAGAGGAAGGAGGAGGAAAGGTTAGAACTGAGAGGAGAGGAAGGAGGAGGAAAGGTTAGAACTGAGAGGAGGGAAGGGTAGGAGAAGGAGAGAGAGAGACAAAGGTGAGTGAGAGTCAAGAAGTGAGTGTGAGAGAATTGAGTGTATGTGTTGAAGATTGGAGAGGAGAGAGAGAGAGGGGGGGGGGTGAGAAGGAAACTCTAGAACGTTAAAGTTGAGGGTAGGAAAGAGTGAGAGGTGGTTTGCCCCCCCCCTTCCCTCTCTCTCCCTCTCACTTCCTTGGTGGCTTTTAATTGCTATCTTCCTCCCTCCCTCTCAGCTGAAAGAGTTGCTCATAGTGGTAGGCGTAGTGGTGGTGGTAGTAGTAGTAATAGAAGTAGTAGTAGTAGTGGTGGTGGTGGGTGGTAGGTTTGCTAGTGGTAATTGTGACAGTTTTATAGTAGTGGTGGTAGTAGTAATAGTAGTAGTCTTAAATGCATTGTTACGTGTATTGGCTGCAGTGATAGTATTGGAAAGGCTTTGTTACTCGTACCAGGCAGTGACAGTCGCCCCGTAGCCCCCAGTAGCCCCGTAGCCCCCAGTAGCCCCGGATTGACACAAGCAAGCGCAGCGGGGAGCATAGTCTAGTAGTCCCAGGAAAAGGAAGTTAGTAGAGTTAGTTTGTTGATAGGAGTAAGATAGTAACAAGTAGCCTCATAGTAGCAGGAGGAGCGTAGTAGTAGTAGTAGTAGTAGTAGTTTAGTAGTAGCAAGAGTAGCTCAGGTGCCATAGCCGGAAGACACCCACCTCATGTAGGCTAAATATTTTTGTGGTAGTGTTAGTGGAGGCTACACACACACACACACACACACACACACACACACACACACACACACACACACACACACACACACACACACACACACAGTCTATCAGTACTAGGCCCCTATACGGCTGGGTTAATTACACTGTGATTATATTACTGTTTTATTGATCACACCTGTCTTCCGGTTTCACACCACTCTCTCTCTCTCTCTCTCTCTTTCTCTTTCCATATCGATACACACCCATCCATCCACTAATTCCCTTATATCATTGGTAATCTATTTCAGTTTTTCCTCCCCTCCCCTCCTCCCCCTTTCCATCCCCTCCCCCTCCCGTTGTAAGCCATTACGTAATCCGTATTTAATAATCATTTTTCTTTTGCAGGTACGTGTGAACAGACCTGTTGCCTTGAGTCGCTGGTGGGTGAGTAAGGTGAAGGAAGGAAGAAACGAAGGAGGAAGGAAGGAAGAAATGAAGGAGGAAAGAAGGAAGAAATGAAGGAGGAAGGAAGGAAGAAATGAAGGAGGAAAGGAGGAAGGAAGGAAGAAGAAATGAAGGAGGAAGGAAGGATGGAAGAAATGGAGGAAGGAAGGAAGAAACGAAGGAGGAGTGAAGGAAAGTGGAGAAGGGAGGAGACAAGTGGAGGGATAAAGAAAGAAGGGAGGGAAGGAGGGAGGAAGAGGTGGAAAGAGATTGAAGGAAGAAATGCAAGAGGAAGTGGAGGAGGGAGGAAGGAAAGGTGGAGGAAAGAGGAGAATGGAGATTAAATTACTTGGAGGGATAAAGAAAGAAAGAAGGAAGGGAGGGAGAGGTGAAGAAAGACTGAAGGAATAGGAGGAGAAAGACTGAAGGAAGGAGACTTAAGGGAAAATGGAGGGGGTGAAGGAAGGAAGAGTGAGGAGGAGGGAGATTGAAGGAAGAGTGGATTGAGTAACGAGAAAAGGGAGGAGGAGGAGGGAGAAAAGAATAAATGAAGGGAGTTATTGAATATTGCTGATTGAAATGGAAGGAGTGAAGGAAGGGAGAGAACGAGAGGGGACTGAAGGAAGAGGGGGAAGTAAAGAAGGAAGGAAAAGAGGAGAGGGAAGGTGAGTGAAGGAGGAATGACGGAAGTTGAGGGAGAAAGAACAATAAGAAGAGAGAGAATAGCTGCAGTAGGCCATGAAGGAGAGAGAGAGAGAGAGAGAGAGGACTACCTAAAGAGTAAGGCTTCACAAGGAGTTATTTCTATTAATAAACCACTAATTCTCTCTCTCTCTCTCTCTCTCTCTCTCTCTCTCTCTCTCAGTAGTAGGACCTGTAGTGGTAGTAGTAGTAGTAGTAGTGATAATAATAATGATAATAATAATAATAATAATAATAATAATAATAATAATACTGTAGTAATGAAAACATCCATATACCCTTCCTCTGTCCTTCCTTCCAATCTCCTCCTCCTCCTCCTCCTCCTCCTCCTCCTCGGCATTGATGATTACTTCAGCAGATGATGTGGCCTTCCTCCTCCCTCCCCTCCTCTCGCTCCTTCCTTCTTTCCTTCCCCTCCTTTTCTCCCGTCTCTCCCTTTCCTCCATCCCTCCCTCTCCCTTCCTCTCGCTCTGTCTCCCTGTTCCTCTCTTTTCCTGCTCTTGTTTCATTATTGTTTTTCCTTTTGCTATCCTGTTCTGCGCTTTCTTCCCTCCCTCCCTCCCTTCCTTCCTTCCTTCCTCCCTCCCTCCCTCCCTCCCTCCCTCCCTCCCTCCCTCCCTCCCTCCTTCCTTTCCTTCCTTCCTCCCTTCCTTCTCCACCTCCCTTATTTCATGCATTCCTCTACTCCTTCCTTCATTCGTTGCCTTTTCAGTTAATTCATTCACCAACCATTTCTTCCTTCCTCCTCCTCCTCCTCCTCCTCCTCCTTCACATTCCTTCCTTCTTAAATTCATCTTTCTTCCACACTTACTTTTTGCTTTCCTTCCATTATCTCTCCGCTCATTATATCTTTTTCTTCCATGTTAATGATGAAGAGAAAGAAGAGACGGGAAATTAATGGAAAATATTGCCAAGAGGTAGAAAAGGAGGGAAGGAAGGAAGTAATGAGAGGTGGGAGGAAGAAGGAAAGAAGTGAGGGAGGGAAAGAGAAGGAGGGAAGGAAGGAAGAGGTAATGGGAGGTGGGAGGAAGAAGGAAAGAAGTGAGGGAGGGGTAAGAGGGAGAAATAAGGAAGGGAGAAAGGACAGAGGGAGTAAGTAATGAGAGGAGGGAGGAAGAAGGAAAGAACTAGGGAGGGGTAAGAGAAGGAGGGAGAAAATGAAGGAAGGGAGAAGGACAGAGGGAGTAAGTAATGAGAGGAGGGAGGAAGAAGGGATAGGGCAAAGGAAGGAAATTAGGGAGGAAGAAGAGAAGGGAGAGAGAGAGAGGGGGGAGCCATGCCAATAGACTGGAAGGTAAAAGAGGAGTTGGACGGATTGAAGGAGTCTTGGAGAGATTTGGAAAGAGGGAAGGGGGGAGGAGGTGGAGGGGAGGGAGGGAGGGAAGGACTATCGAAGAGGGAGGGGGGAGGAGGGAGGGAGGGAGGGAGAGGATAAGAGATGGAGAGGAGGGAGGGAGAGAAGGAATAAGGGAGAACAGGAGGCAGGGGGAGACTGATAAAAAGGGAGAATAGCGAGTTGGAGGGAGGGAGAGAAAAGATGGGTAGGGAGGAGAGAGAGAGAGAGAGGATGGGGAGGATGGAAGGAGGAAAATGAAGAGGGTAATGGTAGAGAGAGATTGAGGGGAGGGGAAGGGAGGATGAAGGGAAGGAGAGAGAGGGGAGAAAAGGGAGGGATGGGGGAGGGAGGGGAAGGTGTCTCATTGATTGTGTAGTAACGACCTGACGCAGCCTCTCTCTCTCTCTCTCTCTCTCTCTCTCTCTCTCTCTCTCTCTCTCTCTCTCTCTCTCTCCCGTCCTCTTATCCCTTCCCCATTTCACACTGCCTCCTCCCTCCCCTCCCCTCCCCTTCCCTTCCCTTCCCTTCCCTCCCCTTCCCTTCCCTTCCCTTCCCTTCCCTTCCCTCCCCTTCCCTTCCCTTCCCTTCCCTTCCCTTCCCTTCCCTTTTTCCCAGCCTTTTTTTTTTTTATAGATAAATTAAGGTCATGCGACTTAAACATTCTGGCTGGTTGAGAGAGAGAGAGAGAGAGAGGGAATTTTGTACTACGGTGTGTGTGTGTGTGTGTGTGTGTGTGTGTGTGTGTGTGTGTGTGTGTGTGTGTGTGTGTACCAGGCGAATTTTAAAGTATACACTGAATGTCAAGGTCGTAATGAGGCATCGTACATGCTCTCTCTCTCTCTCTCTCTCTCTCTCTCTCTCTCTCTCTCTCTCTCTCTGCCTCGTAACTCCTTCTCTTCCTCACCCTTGTTGGAGGTCACAGTGCCTCGTGTGGCTTCTCGCTCACCCTGTAACCTCACTCACTCACTTTCTTTATCCCACCTTCTGTCTCACTTTATCCAACCCTCTCACTTTCTTTATCCCACTCTCTCTCTTTCTTTATCCCACTCTTTCACTTTATCCCTCCCTCTCTTTCTCCCACTTTCTTGATCTCACCCTCTCTCACTTTCTTTTCCCCCTCTCTCTCTCTCTCTCTCACTTTCTTTATCTTTCCCACTATCACGTCTTCATTCCTCTGTGTCAGTTTTTTCCTCCTCCTCCTCCTCATTGTTATTCATAATTCCACCTTTATTGTTCAGTCATTCATTCTTCAATCAATCACATAATCATTAAACCAATCGCTGGTCTCTCTCTCTCTCTCTCTCTCTCTCTCTCTCTCCTTCCGTCACACTTCATTCCTTCCTCTTTTCTCATCCTCCTTCCGCCCTCTCACCTTTCGGATTTTTTATAGAGCTATGTAACCTTCCATATTACCTCCCTCCCTCCCTCCTACTTCCTTCCTTCCTTCCTTCCTTCCTTCCTTCCTTCCCTCTTCCTTCCTTCCCTCCATTTACGTCTTCTTTCATTCATCCATATACTATCATCCCCTTCTCTGCTGTTGCTTCTTTCGTCACTTCTCCCTTACATCCTTTTTCCTTCCTGCTTTCCCTTCCCTTTCCTTACCCCCCCCCCTCTCTCTCTCTCTCTCTCTCTCTCTCTCGTCTTTCTTGCACTTTTTTTTTCTTCCTCCCTCCCTCCCCCGTGACACTCACCTGCCTCAACACAGGTAATTTATAACTTCTCGTTCCTCACCTGCCCTTGAGCTGGGGAGGGAGGGAGGAGGAAGGAAGGGAGGGAGGTAGGAAGGAAGGAAGGGAGGGAGGTAGGAAGGAAGGAAGGGAGGGAGGTAGGAAGGAAGGGAGGGAGGTAGGAAGGAAATGAAGGAGGTAGGAAGGATGTGTTAAGTGGGTACGGTAGGTAGGTTGCGAAGATGGGAGGATGGAAATTGGTTGGCAGGTAGGTCAGTGATTGAGGTGGGAAGATAAAGATTGGTAGATGTGTAAGTAGGTAAGATGTACGGTAGATATGTAGGTAGGTAAGTAGGTAGAGAGAGGGAGAGAGAGAGAGAGACTAGTTATGTTCTCTGGATATCTGCATGCGTGTGTGTGTGTGTGTGTGTGTGTGGTAAGAGGTGTGTCTATTAATATTTATGCTGGATTCTGTGCTTCACCTCACAACGCCACACCACACTAAACCCACCTTGTCTACCCCCATCTAACACTTCCATACAGGTAGTTACACACATTCACGACACCATACAATTTTACACTCCTACACTACACACCCTCACACTTGTATATACAATCATCACGATCCCCTGTCACACCTCACAACAATCTCTACAATCACCTCAGTCCTTCACAACAATCTCTACAATCACCACAGTCCATCACAACAATCTCTACAATCACCACAATCCCTCGCAACAATCTCTACAATCACCACAATCCCTCGCAACAATCACTACAATCACCACAATTCGCTGTCGCACCTCACAACAGTCTACAATCACCGTAGTCCCTCACAACAATCTCTACAATCACCACAGTCCCTCACAACAATCTCTAAAATCACCATAATCCCCTGCCACACCTCACAACATTCTGCTTTTACAATCCCCAATTCCTGAGGAGAACATGGTGCTGCTTTTAAATATTTAGATGTTCAAGATTATAAATAAAGACATTAGAAGAGAGGATAACTGCAGTTGGTCAATTGGCCCATACTAGACAGCTCCTACATGAGTAAACTATTAGAATAAGACAAGGATAGCAAAGAAGGCGGCTCAAAGAAACGTGTTAAGTGTGGATATTTATGCCTGTTGAGTAGCTAGGATTCCCGGGGCTTGAGTGGTGAGTGAATGTGTGTGTGACCCATTTTTCACCCCTTCCGTAGGTGGGGAAAGAGCACTGGGCGATGATGATGATGATGATGAGTGATGATGATGATTGATAGAATATTTGAGTCATTTTCTTATGATGCAGCCAAACTTCGTGAAGGAGGGATAACCAGAGCTGTTATTTGGGAAAGCCGAGTGCCAGTGTAAACAAAAGCACGTGGTGTTGTGGGCAGGCGAACGCACGTGCCAGTATAAACAAAAGCACGTGGTTTTGTTTTGGTTGGTAAGAAGCAACGTGAGTATTGAGAGAGAGAGGGAGGGAGAGAGAATCATTGGAGATGGGTTTTGGAAATTGAAAGGGGGAGCATTTAAAGACCAATAATTTTTCAGTCTTCAGTCATTATATAAAGTTCAAGAAATTTTTGCACACACACACACACACACACACACACACACACACACACACACACACACACACACACACACACACACACACACACACACACACACAATTTCTTCTCTCTTTATTTCTTATTTTTCTGAAGGTCATGCTGTGAGGTGGGGGAATGGAGTGGAGTGATTGTGTATTCTGTAACCTTTGATAGTTTGTGTGGAGTTGTGGAAATTACTCCTGATTGTGGGGTGGAGTGGCGGCAGTGGGATGGAATGGAGTTTTGATAATTCTCTCTCACTCTCTCTCTCTCTCTCTCTCTCTCTCTCTCATGCTTTTCCATCTATCTGTATATATATATGGTATCATCTGTCAATCTCTTTCTCTCCCATCTTCCTCTTGTGCTTTTGTCTCTCTCTCCCCACCTCTCTATCTACCATATGTCTTTGCCTACATGCCTATCTATCTATCTGTCTGTCTATCTATCTATATATCTATCTGTCTGGCTCCACCTCCCCACCCTGCCCCATGCCTGTGTGTGTGTGGCAGTGGCGGAGGTCAGGAGTTATCAGAAGCAGGTCAGTGTGTCACCCCATCCAAGCCTCCCCTACCCCTCCCCACCCCTCCCCTACCACTCCCCCTCCCCCTGCGTGTCCCCACCCATTCTCTCCCCTCACACACCTCCTCTCCCCTCCTTCCCGTCCCCTCCCCTCGCCTGTCCCCCGTCCCTCGCCTGTCCTTTCACACCACCTCCCCTCCCCACTTGCCTCATCCTCGTTCTGTTCTCATGCAGCTACTACAACAACTACTACGGTACTACCACTACTACTGCCAACGCTTATACTACCGCTACTACTACTGTTATTACTACTACTACTAATAATAATAATAATTGTAGTAGAGGTAACGTGTGTATAACCAGGCAGTTCATCCAGGCGATTATATCAGTGCCACCACGTGAAGGTCCTCCTACCCACCACCAAGCACGTTCCTGTCGTTCTCTCTCTCTCCCCCTCTCTACCCGTCCCCGTCCCCCTCCCTCTCCCCTCCTCCCTTCCTTTCTTCCTTCCCTCGTCCCCTCGTTCCCCCCACCCCCTGCCTGTCCCCCATCACCCTTAGTCTTCGTGCACCCTTCTTTGTCCTCCCTTCCCCCCCCCATCTCTCTCTCTCTCTCTCTCTCTCTCTCTCTCTTTCTCTCATCGAAATGCTCTTTTAAGTTTGTTGCCTCTATCGTTCGACTCCTCCTTTTCACTTTTCTCTCCTTCCCTCCTCTTCCGTTCCTTCACCCTGCTTTCCCTCCGCACCCTCCTCCTCCCCCCTTCCCTCTTCCTTCTTCCCTTCCCTCTTCCTTCTTCCCTTCCCCTTCCCCTCCCCCTCCTTTTCCTCTTCTCATTATTACCATCGCCTTTTTCCTCCATCTTCCTCCTCTTCCTCTACTATTCCCTCCCTTTGTATCTCCTCCTTTCCTCTCCCTCCCTCCCTTCCTCCCTCCCCCCCATCCTCGTGTCTCGCTCATCGATTGCCTTCCTTCACCCTCCCGTCCTTCATTCCTTCATTTAGCCATTTAACGGCCTTATTTCTGGTTACCTTAGTTTGACGTGTATTGTCCCTTTATTTTATATCCTGTTATTATTATTATTATTATTATTATTATTTTATTTTTTATGAATGGAGAAAGGATCACTGTAGGTTGTTATTTCCTTCAGTATTATTATTATTATTATTGTTATTATTATTATAATATTATTGCCGGTGTTATTATTTATCATTATTATTTATTACATGTATTTATTATTATTATTAATATTATTATTATTACTGATATTATTATTATTATTTTATTACCGAAGGAGAATGAAATGATGTTGGAGGAGGAAAGAGGAGAGAAGGAAGGGAGAAGTGAAGGAGGTGGAAGGAAGGTGGAAGGAGTGAAGGGAGGTGGAGTTAAGGAAGAGGTGATGGAAAAAGGAGAAATGGATGGAAGAAGAAGGAAACAAAGTAGGGAAGAGTTAGGAGAAACGAAGGAAGGTAGAGATGGAGAGAGAAGGAGGGAGGAGGAAAGAAGGAAGGTAGAGGTGAAGGAGAGGGAATGAAGGAGGTAGAGGCGGAGGAAGAAGGAGAGAGGGAGAGGTTCGGTCAATCAGATATCCTACTCAGAGCTGATCTCATGATATAGGTGGAGAGAGAGAGAGAGAGAGAGAGAGGTGGTAATGTGGAGGACAACTGGTGAAAAAGAATGAAAAAAGAGAAACGGGAAAAGGTAGGAATGAAGGTTAGATCGAAGAAGGAAGGAGGGAGGGAGGAAGGAAAGAAAGAAGGGAGGAAGGAAGGAAAGAAGGGAGGGAGGGAGGATGGTAGAGAATGGGTGAAAAATGGAGGAGGCGGGAGGGTGGGGGGGTGGGGTGAGGGGGTGTAATGCGGAGTTGTGCCTCGCCCTGACAAGTTCTCCCGGATGTTTGCGTATTTATTTTTTCAAGCATTATTCATCATCATCAGCGTCTGTGTACCTACCAACATTAGCTTCCACCAACACTATGCCTATACCTACCAACATTACCACTATTAATGTGCCTATAGCGTACATCATCATCATCATCATGTCATCATATCATCATCATCGTCATCATATCTGCCAGTACTAAATAAATATTCTCATTTTGATGATGGTGATGGTGATGATGATGATGATGATGGTAATGGTGATGATGTTGATGATGATCCTTTAAATTGATGGTAGTGAGAATATGGTCGGGGAAAAAACTGCGTCTTTATGAGGACCTTAGAAAACCCAATGGAATTTCCGGAAGTCACCTGTCGTCTTCACACAGGTACTCCAATTAGGGCGACTTTCTGGCTCCCTGTAGACTGCCGGCTTTCTCAGGGGACGCCGGTGGGATGACTGGATGAGGAGGGGATTAACAAGGGGATCAGAGGGGGGGAGGGGGAGGTTCAGGTGGGTTCTGAGAGAGAGAGATGAAGTGAAGGTACGGTATGTGGGTTGAGTTGGAGGGAGAACAGTGCGAGATGATTCAGGGAGGGGGTGACCGAGGATGAGATGATGGGATGGAGAGATGTGTTAGAGTGGATGAGTGAGTTGGAGGGAGGGCAGCCAGAACGTAGGGGTTGATTTGTTTGTGGCCACCCCTCACAGGATTAAGGCGTCTGGTTATGGGTAGGTGGATAGGTCAGGCCAGGTCTCGGCTTGATTGCCCACCTTCCTACCGACCTACCTTCCTACCCACCCACCCACTTCTGCTTTCCTACATATTTTCCTACCATCCTGCCTTCCTACCACCCTACTGCTTTCATTCCTACCTACCTACCTACCTTACTGCCTGTCTGCCTCCGGTCCTTTACAAACATCAATCAGGCTGGTTTAATTAATTTCCTCCCCGCCCCTTCCTTCCTCACACACACACACACACACACACACACACACACACACACACACACACACACACACACACACACACACACACACACACACACAGTAATACTAGAATGATTGCCGAAATAGTTAGACTGATAAGTAGATAGTAATAATGACAGGAGGAGGAACGCACCCCCTTATAATCTTATCATTATCATCGTATGTACCATGATCGCTTGTCGTGGCGGGAGTTTTAAAATGGCGGTGAATTTGTGTGTGTGTGTGAGAGAGAGAGAGAGAGGGTAGAGGTGTGTGTGTATGCCCAGGTGTTGTGCAGGTGTGGTTGGGTAATTAAGAGGTCACCTGTGTTAGCGCTAATTATCTGTACACGTCACTGCTCGCTTACTCTCTTACTCACTGTACCTTCCTACATACCTACATATACGTGCTTGCCCATCAGCCTACCTACAGATATACTTACCTTTCTACCTTCCTGCCTACCTGCCTTCTACCAACTCACCTGCCTAGCTCCTACCTACCTGCTTACCTCCTCTCCTCCCTCTCCCGCTCTCTAATCCTCTCCTCTCGTATTCTTTCCAATATTCTCCTGTCCTCCCCTCTAATCCTCTCCTCCCCTCCCCTCCCCTTCCCTCCCCTCCCTTCTTTGATTCTCAAGTTAAACACATTCTCTGCAAAGTAATACACAGATCCAACAGTACCTGACAAAGATCCCAAAGCCCTTTCAGCTCAGTTAATGGCCACGTGTCGGCAGATTGGAGGGCCGGTTTGACTAATAACCAAGGAGACTCGTGCCTAATGCTCAT
>NC_136954.1:69569908-69574908 GCF_032717465.1 Coenobita brevimanus | reverse complement strand
GATGATGTGTTTGGGTAGTGTTTGGCGGATGTGAGGTTATTATTATTATTATTATTATTATTATTATTATTAATCGTTACTATTACCACCACCACCACCACAACAACTACTACTACTACTACCACAACCATTACTACCACTATTTCTTTCGTCTCCCGGTTCTTAAGTTCATAAGGTTCGGGAAAATCATTTAATTTCCTGCAAGTCATTCCCGGTTCGCCCTGACGTCGCGTTCGAGAGATTTTGGTTCTTTTGTCAGTTCGTCACACTATTCCCTCTTGTTTTTTCCTCGTGTTTTTTATGGTGTTTTTGCTGTTCCGTGTTTGAGTGTGTATGTGTGTGTAATGGGTGGTGTTTGGAAGATAAGGAAGGGATGCGGTGCCGAGGAGGGGTTGTGAGCCGAGATGGTGGATGTGCCGAGGTCGCCCGCGCTACGTGAGCTGTGTTTATGTAAGTGTTGTGGATGAGGAAGGGAGGGAGGGAGAAAAGAGGGTGTGAGGGAGGGAAGAAGGAGAGAAAGCGAGTGTGAAAAAGGAAAGAGGGTGCGAAGGAGAGAAAGAGGGTGAGAGGAAAGAAAGAAAGGGTGTGAGGAAGGGAGGAAGGAGTGAGAGAGGGTGTGGAGTGAGGGAGGGAAGTGGAGAAGAGGATGAAGGTGTGGATGAGGGAGAGAAAGGGAGGTGGAGAGAAAAGGTGTGGGGGAAGGGAGAGATGGAGAGAAAGGAGGGTATGGGGGAGAGAGGGAGGTGGAGAAAGGTGTGGGGGAGGCTAAGGGAGAGGTGGGGAGAAAAGAGGGTGGGATCTGGAGAGACGTATGGAGGGGAGAGAGAGAGAGAGAGAGCGGTAGTGGTGAGGAATGGCTAGAGGCTAGTGAGTTAAGTTGGGGTGGGGAGAGGAGAGGGAGGAGGTAGAGGGGAGAGATGATTGGAGGTACCGTAGTGGGGAAGTGGAGTTGAGATGGGGAGGAGGAATGGGTGGGGGAGAGGGTTGGAGGTGTTGAGGGAGGGAACAAGGGTTAAGGTAGGGAGGGAGGAGGGGAGAAAAGATGGCGAAGGAGGCAGGAAGGATGAGGGAGGTGGGGAGAGAAGTAATGGTGAGGGAGAGGGAGGGAGGGAGTGAAGTTGTGGAAATATGGTGGTGGTGGTGGTGATGAGGGAAGGGGGATGGGAGTGGGAGAGGAGAGAGGGGAAGGGGAGTGGGGAAGGAGGGATTGAGGGAAAGGGAGTCGAGGAGGGAAGAGAGTATATATGTGGGAGTGCAGAGGAATGTGTGTGGGGAGGAATGTGGGTGAAATGATGGAATGAGGAAGGTGAATGAGGGAGATGAGGGGAGGGAATAGGGAGAAAGGATGGGGAGATAAAAGGGGTGACAGAGAGAGAGAGGGGGAGAGAGAGAGAGAGACCTGTTGAAAAACTAAGAGAAACGAAGAGAGAAATATTGATAAAGGCGAAGTAAAAGGCAGAAAATCAGTAGGCTAAATGGAGAGAGAGAGAGGCTTCAGGCGACATCTGGCAGCCACGTGCTTACCAAGGTCACCCAGCCTGCTCCCCATAAGCTTATCAATGTATTATTTTGTATCTATTATTTGCACCTGTTAATTTTCTCCCGTGATCAGTCTACTTTTTTTTGTTATTCATCGCTTATTTGTTTGTTTGTTCGTTTTTTTTGTCTTTATTCTGTTTCGTTCATTTGTTTTGATTTTGTGGGTAACCGTTTTCTTTAGTGGTAATAGCTTCAGTTTTGGGCACACTCGCTTATTAATTCTCTCTCTCTCTCTCTCTCTCTCTCTCTCTCCCCCTCTCTCTCTCTCTCTTCGTCCAGTTTCAGAATGTAAAGACGGAAAAGTTTGTGGTACATTTGGAACAAGTGACCATTTGCTACAAGCCATCAGATCACCGCTACTAATAACTAGACTACAAGCATCATAACTACACTACAAGCATCTTAACTACACTACAAGCATCTTAACTACACTACAAGCATCTTAACTACACTACAAGCATCTTAACTACACTCCAAGCATCTTAACTACACTCCAAGCATCATAACTACACTACAAGCATCTTAACTACACTACAAGCATCTTAACTACACTACAAGCATCTTAACTACACTACAAGCATCTTAACTACACTACAAGCATCATAACTACACTACAAGCATCTTAACTACACTGCAAGCATCTTAACTACACTGCAAGCATCTTAACTACACTACAAGCATCTTAACTACACTACAAGCATCTTAACTACACTACAAGCATCTTAACTACACTACAAGCATCTTAACTACACTACAAGCTTCTTAACTACACAAACACAAGCTAACATGCCAGCTAAGTGTCCAGGAAAGCTAAGCAGGGATTTATAGCTGCGTGTATTGTTAGTAGCGGAAGTGGTGAACAGAAGCCCCCAAACACCTCTTCCTTAGCGGTTTATTCGTATAATTAGTAGCGTAAATGATGAACAGATGCTCCCAAACACGTCTCCCTTAACGGTTTATTCGTATTATTATTAGCGTAAATGATGAACAGAAGCTCCCAAACACGACCTCCCGAGCGGTTTATTTTGGGGTACGGGTGCTTCCTGTCAGTGTGTACCGGTATGTAATTTATAACGAGTATGGTGGTATTTGAATTAATTAAACGACACAAGACGATAGGAAAGAGTCGTAAGCAAAATAAGTCGCATAGGAAGAGGTGTTAGGGAGCTTCCTGAACCGACGAGTATATGGGTCCAGGCATGAGATGAAAAACAAAAGATAACTAGAATTAACCGATTGACTGGATAGGCTGCTCAGGGGAGGGTGACTGGGATTGAGAAGGGGACAAGGATAGTAATGAGCTCTCCCTCGCCCACCAGACCACGGAAGTAAATTTGGTAACGCAGTACTGAATGAGAGAGAGAGAGAGAGAGAGAGAGTGGAAAGGAAGATGATCAAGTGTACAGGAGAGAGAGAGAGAGAGAGAGAATTCCACGGAGATCAGTGGCAGAGTAAGACCATACCATAGCTCTGTATTCTTCCCTTTGCACTTCTTCGTGACTAGCATCATATTCCACCGTCATTTCTAGCAATTCACCTTTCGAGATGGAGAGAAGGCATTTTTTTTCTTTTTTTTTCAGTAAGAGTAAAAACAATATATATAGTTATCCTCTTTTGTTATTAATCTTAAAAGCGATATTTCCGGAAGCCCTGTGACGTCACTTCCCTCCGCCATATTTCGAACTGACGCGCCCCACCATAAGACACCTACCAGACAAAAGTCATCATTTCATCTTTTCTCTCTTTCTCTGGTCAAAAATCGTGTCTGATATGAATTTATGAGTTTTGGCAAATATTCTGTTTGATTTTGTTTTCTTTAATATCACGGTGCAGTAAATTGACGGAAATGATCATGGTTGCTCGCTTTACTCCAGCCTGGCTTTAAAATTTCCATCGCGCCATCTTAAAAGCTGTTCTATCCTTGCCTCTAACTGGTGGAATAGTTTTGTTTGTTATAGTTTTCCATATACCAAAAAGTCAAGAAAGAACCAACAGATTTATTGCAGTTAGCCTTCCTTTGTACTTCTCCCGCTTCCACAAGTCCTTTCTTCTTCACCTTCTTTCTCACGCCTTCACTTCCCTTCCCATTCCTACCCTCCTCTCACCTTGCATATGCGTTTCCCCGTCTTTCCTTCTCTTCCTCCATTTTCCTTTTATTTTTTTTTTCTATCCATTTTTCATATACATCGGGTAGATTTTTAGTAGGTTTAGTTATCCACAAATAGGTATATAGACAGGTGTTCCAGTAGGCCTGCATTCTTTTACATTTTCTGTCTCTCCGTCTAGCCTCCCTCCATCCCCCCCATCTCTCCCATTTCTCTCCCCCTATCCCACTTCTTCCTCCAGTCCCAGGCCTCCTTACTGTACTGTACTGTGCCTAGCCAATCACGCCTATCCCCTATCACTTTACCCCTCCCTCTCCCCCATCCCTATCCCTCTCCCGCACCTTCCGTTCAAGTCCCATGCGAGCCCTGCCTCTTCCCGCCGCCTCATTTGTCCTTTGCTTGCAGTGACGAGCGCCAGATTTGTTGTTTTGTCTCCTGTGAATTTTTGATGTGTGTTGGTCATGAACAGGTGCGTGACTGTTATTATTATTATTATTATTGTTGTTATTGTTATTATTATTACTGGGTTTGAGAGTAAATGTGAATAAAACAAATGTGATGATATCTAGGGTTGGTGGCGTTACTGGCAAAGAGGAGGGAGAGTGGCCATGTTCGTAGGAAGTAATTCCATCTTGTGCAGTGTTTGTGATAAGTGGGTGCATAAGACATGTAGTAGTATTAGAGGCAGGCCGCGAGATAATGCTGATTTCGTGTGAACGATGTGTCGGGGAGAGCATGTAGAGATTGTCAGGCGTGAAAGGATTGATCTTGCTGTAGGCTAGAGTCTCGTCAGGTGTGTGGAAGTTTTGTTACTTGGGAGGTATGTTATGTGCTGGAAGTGGGGCTGGAGCCAGCTCTGTACCTAGAATGAGGAGTGGTTGGAAGAAGTTCAGAAAGCTGTTTCCTCTCCTGACGTTGAGAGGGCTCTCCCTCTGTGCTAAGGGATCTTTGTATGCAGCATGTGTTACGAGTGTAGTGCTGTAAGGTAGTGAGACCTGGGCAGTAAAGGAAGAGGATTTTCTTAGTCTGAAACGTACAGAAATGACAGTGATGAGATGGATGTGTAGTGCGTCCATGAAAGCCAGGCCTGGGGGGGCTAGGTGTGCGATTGAAGAGTTCCGAGGAAGGATGGGACTGGAGTGAATTGGGGTTGTGATGAGTGGTGGGTTGAGATGGTTGGGATGTGTTGAGAGGATGGAGGATGGCAGTTGGGTGCAGAAGGTAAGAAGTGTGAACGTTGGGGGTAGGGATGAGAGGCAGACCTGGGACGAGGTCATAGTGTTACCTCAGCTATAAGGGACTGAATAGGGAGGCTGCCAGAGATCGAGCAGCTTGGAGTAACACCTTTTCCTAAGT